>NC_025997.2:81329435-81597782 GCF_000442705.2 Elaeis guineensis
TTGATTTTTTACTGTATATGATAAAAATATATTTTTATCATAAATATTTTATTATTTGCATCAAATTAAATTTTTCATCGTAAATACAGTTATTGATGATAAAAATTATTTATGTCGTAAATAATTTCATCGCAAAAATACTCTTTTCTTATAGTATAAAGAAGTGGTGCCAATTTGATTATGGCCAGTCTTGAAGGATTCATAACCGAGCAAGCTCTGAGGTTCAATTTTAACACTTCCCAAAATGGTGTTGAATATGAAGCCCTAACGGTGGATCTCAAGATGGCAAAAGAGCTCGGGGTCAGCAAGTTAAAAGTTTTTACCAACTCACAGCTTGTCGTCGGCTAAGTATGGGATCAATTTGAAGCCAAGGATTCCACAATGGCTCATTATCTGTGGAATGTCAAGGAAATATCCAAAAATTTTGAAGAGTTTGAAGTGCTCTAAATTCCTAGATCGAAAATATCTGGACTGATGCTCTATCACACCTCATCACTTTGGGTTTTTTTGAACTAAATCAGAAGGTACTGATTGAACAGTTAGGTAGACCTTGTAGGAACCAGATCTAGGATTTCAGAGTTAGATCTTGAAACTTTTTCAAGATCATACAGCGAAAAATTAAAATAAATCAAAATTTATTTTCTAAAATCAGAGAATCCCTAGATCTAAGATCCTATTACATGATTATTACATAGCATTAAATCAGAAATTAAAATATATAAATATAGCATGAACCACATGTTGATCATATCAACATGTTTCTATACCACATCTAAGTATGTATTAAACAATAGATCAGATCTATTACCTTGCAAGTTAGACGCTCTAACCTCGCTGATCTGAGCTTAAGGATGATGTTGCAAGCCGCACATGCATCCGGCCTCTAGGAGTCGTCCACACGAGCCCACGAATCTCGATCAGAAGTCCTGCTTCAGGAAATCAGCACAGTATGCTAGTACTGCGCTGATCCTTCTTTGATGGTTGATCAGGTACCTCCTTCTTCTTGATTTAGACTCTTCCAAAGATAGAAAGTAAAAGAAGAAGTTTCAGATCTGAGATGCTCTCAGGAAACTCAAGATGGAGGGAGGAAAGATATGAAAACAAAAAACCCTAGAAGAAGACCCTCTTCTTCTTCACATTTTTCTGTCTAGACACCCTAACTTGCATCTTTTATATCTCCACGACCCAAAGATTTTTCTCTCTGATTTTTGGAAGGCACAAAGGTCTCTCAAATCTCTGTCTTCTTCTAAAATTTCATGAAGAAACTCATTTTATATAGAGAGATATGATAGAGTTCTTGTCTAGGTCAAATACCTAGTCAAGGCTTATCCAAACATGGCAAGTTAAGGGGCGCCCAACTCTTGAGCACCTCCTCCATATTTTCATGCATGGATCACTAGCAAAGGATGAACAATATGTACCCTAAAATCCATGAAAATTCTAAAAAAAATTTGGATAAATTCGGTGCAAAATTGAAAGAGTTTTGGATTTCTAAAACTCTATCTCATAGAATTCGAAATCCAAACTTATTCCTTTTTGATTTGATCCAAACCACCTTCCATGTAAGAAAGAAGAGAGGAAACCTTTTGTGAACGTGGGAGAGACCTGGGAGAGGACTTTTGTCACACAAAATAAGTGGAGATTGGCGTTGAATAAGAGAGAGGGCGTGGGGAAGGCTTATGTGGCGCAAGGTGGAATCCTAGTCTTACTAGGATTCTATCTTATGACTTGTTTTAATTTGGTTTTCCAAACCAAATCAAACCAAAATTAGATCAACCTAATTAAAATAGGTTTTAACCCAATTAAGAACCTAATTTAATCATATTAAATTAGATTTAAATCTGATTTAATTTTTTAATCAAATTAGAAATTAGATTGATCCAAGTCCTAGTTGAACTAGGACTAGTTTTTTCTTGCACTTGGCTTATCCAATAAACCAATTGGACTTGATCCAATCAAGCCCAAAATAAATCTAATTAAATCATATTTAATTAGACTTAATCTCAGCCCATTGGCTTAATCAAATTAAGCCAATTAGCAATCGAATTGCTAATCGATCCTCCTGCAATACTTGCACTGGGTTAAATGTCAATCGTATTGATCATTTAACCCTAGAACGATTCTTAATCATTGATCAACCATCCGATTGGATCATGAACTCTAATGTGTGTGACCTCATAGGTCCAAACCTAAATCGGTAGCACAAGAACAAATTCTTGTACCAATCGAAGTGACCATCTAGCAATGGTACCCGACGACCGGATAGGTCGAATGTGTAGAACAACATCCTTAGAACCCATGCGGATATAGTTTTCATATAATTCATCCCCTTGACCAAAATGATCATAGGAGACCCCAGAGTTCAACTGTCAACTCTGATCAGGTTGTCTACATTGTATTTCAAAATATCAAATCCATCTGATAGATTACCCTGGCCAAAGTTTTGCTAAATTGAAATACAGCGACTCATTCTTCTCCAACTCTTGGAGTGGTCAATCCCATCTCGATCACACTCTGACTTTACAAGTACTTGACTGTGCCCAGAAGCCTTCCGTCCCTGAATTAGAAATTCAGTTAGTCCAGTACCAAAGCACAGTGAGTTGCTTGCAAGTCACTGAGGCGATCTCAGGTCTAAGGGATACTTATACCTATATCCCATCAGAGACATTCTCGACAGCAGAATACTCTGGAGTTGGTCACGTTCAATGATGATGTACCCTTACATCTCACCTGTATGCCATACCAGTGTCTCCACACTCTTTGGTTAAGAGGACAACCAACCCATATGGCCTACAGCGACCTATGCTCGACAGAAGCTGTCATCCTTATTAACAGCCTATCATTTGGTCGTGAACAGTTTTAAGGACTAATCGATAAATCCTCTCTTTATCGAATCTAAATAGTCCTAAGGACTTCATCATAACAACGGAGTTCATTAGAAGATGAAAGCTTATGATGAAAATGCTAAATATATTTTATTTATTAACAAATCAATTACAATACTTGGTTGCTCAACCGTCAACAGCTTGACGATTGGCTTTTTGGGACACATTTCCCAACAACTCCCACTTGTCCTAAAGCCACTCGGCACAATATCTAATACCCATCTTCGACTTGTGGTTGTCGAACTCCTTTATCGCCAGGGCTTTAGTGAAGGGGTCGGCTAGGTTCTCCTTTCCGTCGATCTTCTGAAGGTCGACGTCACCTCGATCCATGATCTCCCGGACCAGGTGGAAGCAACGCAAGATGTACTTCGTCCGCTGATGTGCTTTGGGTTCCTTCGCCTGAGCTATGGCACCAGTGCTGTCACAGTAGAGCAGGATCGGACCATCGAGGGAGGGTGCTACTCCGAGCTCAGTGATGGATTTCCTTAGCCACACAGCTTCTTTCACGGCATCCGATGCTGCGATGTACTCTGCTTCACATACAGAGTCTGCCACAGTATGCTGCTTGGAACTCTTCCAGCAGATAGCTCCACCATTCAGAGTAAAGATATAACCCGACACGCTCCTGCTGTCATCATGGTCAGATTGGAAGCTAGAGTCTGTGAACCCCACAAGTTTCAGTTCTGACTTGCCATAAACCAACCATTGGTCCTTAGTATTTCTCAAATACTTAAGGATGGCTTTAACCACTTTCCAGTGATTTTCTCCAGGATCAGATTGGTATCTACTCACTACTCTTAGTGAGTATGCCACATCTGGTCTTGTACATGTCATGGCATACATGATAGATCCCACGGCTGAAGCATATGGGATTCTACTCATACGCTCTCTCTCTTTAGGAGTTATCGGACAATCCTTCTTAGAGAGAGAAATTCCATGACCAATCGATAGATAGCCCTTCTTGGAATTCTCCATGCTGAACCTCTTTAGCACAGTGTCTATGTACATGGACTAGGATAACCCAAGCATCCTTTTAGATCTATCCCTATAGATCTTCATCCCTAGGATGTAGGATGCTTCACCCAAGTCCTTCATGGAGAACTGTGATGACAAACAAACTTTTATTCCCTGTAGTCCGGGGATGTCATTCCCGATTAAGAAAATATCATCCACGTACAAGACAAGGAATACCACAATTGGACCATTTGCCTATTTATAGATGCAGGACTCTTCTCCATTCTTAATGAAGCCATACGTTTTGATCACCTTATCAAAATGCATGTTCCAACTCCGAGAAGCTTGCTTTAGTCCATAAATGGATCTCTGAAGCTTGCACACCTTGGACTCATCTGTGGATGTAAACCCCTCAGGTTGTATCATATACACCTCTTCGGTCAGCTCTCCATTCAGGAAAGCTGTCTTTACATCCATCTGCCAGATCTCATAATCCAGATGGACAGCTATTGCAAGCATTATCCGAATGGATTTGAGCATTGCCACAGGGAAAAACATCTCGTTATAGTCAATACCATAATGTTGACGATACCCCTTGGCTACCAGATGGGCTTTATAGGTCTCCACCTTTCCGTCTGTGCCTCTCTTCCTTTTGAAGACCCATTTACACCCAATGGGTTTAACCCCTTCAGGTGGGTCAACCAATGTCCATACATCGTTGACCTTCATGGACTCCATTTCGGATTTCATGGCTTCAAGCCATTTCTCAGAATCAGATCTCTGCATTGCATCCATATAGGTGATCGGATCCTCATTATTCTCATCAAGTTCGATGGGATCACCGTCCCGGACCAAGAAACCGTAGTATCTGTCCGGCTGACGCGGTACTCTACCGGATCGCCTTAATGGTGCAGGTATATTGGGCTCCGGATCTGATCTAATCATATCCGACTCAGGTTCAGCTATTGGTGTCGGTCTTTCTACCTGTTGAACTTCATCAAGTTCAACCTTAGAGGCAACGGTTCCTTCACCAAGGAACTCCTTTTCTAAAAAGATTGCCTTAAGGTTGACGAACACCTTTTGTTCATCAGCATGGTAGAAAAAATATCCTTTTGTCTCTTTGGGATACCCTATGAATGAGCATTTGTCAGACCTAGGTCCAAGTTTGTCTGTGACTAATCGTTTGACATAGACCGGGCATCCCCAGACCCTAAGGTGTGAAAGTACTGGCTTACGTCATGTCCATATCTCATATGGAGTCTTAATTACAGACTTACTTGGAACCCTATTTAATAGATAACTGGTCGATTCGAGTGCATATCCCCAGAAGGATATCGGCAAGCTAGCAAAACCCATCATGCATCGGATCATGTCTAACAAAGTCCGATTCCTCCTTTCAGACACACCATTATGCTGTGGTGTTCCTGGAGGAGTCCATTGGGAGAGAATCCCATTCTCTCCTAGATATGTGAAAAATTCACTAGAAAGGTATTCTCCTCCTCGATCAGATCGAAGAGTTTTAATACTCTTTCCAGTTTATTTTTCTACTTCACTTCAGAATCGTTTGAACATTTCAAATGAATCCGACTTATGTTTCATCAGATAGACATATCCCTATTGGGATAGGTCATCCGTGAAAGTTATGAAGTAGAAATATCCACCTCTAGCACTGGTGCTCATGGGCCCGCATACATCAGTATGTACTAGGCCCAAGAGCTCAGTAGCTCTCTCACCTTTTCCAGTAAAAGGTGACTTGGTCATTTTACCAAGAAGACAGGACTCACAGGTTGGAAGTGATTCACAATCACTAACTTTGAGGATTCCCTGTTGAGTCAACATGTTTATTCTGTTCTTGTTTATATGACCTAGCCTCTAATGCCATAAGTAGATATCTGACACACTATCTAATCTAGGGTGCTTGCCAGTAGAATAGACTCTTATCAGGCTTGATCTTTTTGGTCTGGCTCTGCACTGATGTCCCAGCCTGAACTTGCACCTTCTTCACTTTCTTCTTCTTGTTCTTCTTCCCTTTCTCAAAAGGTCGAGAACCAGAAGACGAACCTCCCACTAAGTTCACCGACTCCTTGTAAAGTTGGTGATCCTTCTTAAAGTTCTGAAGCAACCCCAGTAACCCATGGTAGTTCTCTTCAGGCTTTGTCATTCTATAATGAGTGAGGAATGGGAGATAAGACTTGGGCAGCGAGTTCAGTATTGCATCTTTCCCAAGCTGCTCATGCAAGGGAAAGCCGAGCTTGCTCAATCGTTCCATCAGCTCGATCATGTACAATACATGATTAGTGACAGAGGCACCATCCCGCATTTTGGCGTTGAAGATGGCACAACTAGTCTTGTGCCTCTCCACATCATCGGGTGTGCTAAAGACATCCTCCAACACTTGAAGCATGTCCTTTGGCTGAGCTGTCTCGAATCTGCGACTAAACTCGTCGCTCATAGCAGCCAGCATGATACAGCGCACCATGGTCCGATCACTGAGCCACTTTTGGTAAGTGTCTCTGACTGTTCCACATGCATTGACAGCTAACTCCTCAGGTGTAGGATCCATTATCACATATAGGATCCGTTCATGCTCCAGGACTATCTTCAACTTTCGATACCAGCTACCGAAGTTGGGTCCCACCAACTTATCATTGTCCAACAATGATCGGAGCAATAGGGAAGTGGCCATATTTGCACAAAGGAGAACCATAACCTAATTAGTAATTGATTCATTAAACCTAAAGATTTGGACTTTAATCAAAAGGTTTCTCCCACTATTTTATTCGAATTGGTAGCCTCTACCTCCAACTCGAGGAATTATCCTAATTCTTTAGCGGGTACTAGAATCCACTTAGACTGCACACAAGCCCAACTTTGGTTGGTCAACCCATGTACATCTAAGGATAGGTTCATAACCAATTGTTTCTCTAAATAATTTCTAGTAATTTTAATTTTGCCTCAAAAACCAATCAGTAGGCTTTGGCCTCCACTGTAAGGATCCGGTTAGGTCCAACCATTAACATGATCATACTTGGTGTATCTAACCAACGAATGATTAAGCCCAACTTTGGTTGGCTCACCTAACCACCATTAGAGAGACACTTCCAAGTCATCATATGATGAGTGATAATTCTATTAGTCAACAAGCACCAGGCCTTTGGGTCTGCAATGATTATTGAGTTAATGGACTCATTATCAAACACCTTAATGGGAGACTATGACTCAGTTATCTCCATAACTTTGTCATTTTAAGGACCTAATAATTTTAGAGAATTTAAATAATTTAGAGGATGAGGTCAGATGAACCAGCTTATCATGATCCTCCCACTGGCTTCACCAAGTCAGCTTAAGGGAGACCATTAAAAGGGCTGGTCTAGGAGCACCTAAATCAGTCACACTGATTTACCTAGCTGACATGGATCAGCTCGAATAGTCAAGTGATCCGATCAAAACATAATTTCACCAAGAGGTCAGGTAAGTTCGATCAGTGGGAGGGTCTGCCAAAGCTTGCCTTAGACACCATCAGAAATGGTCAGGTAAGCGGGCTCCCAATTAAAAACCACCGGTCTGGTTTACCTTAGACACCAACTGGTTTAATTAGTTTCGATTAGATCAACCTAACAGTTCGTGCTAGACCGCTTAGCCAAGAATCAAGTCCATTTGGTTCTCGTTAAAGACATGGACTTGACCAACTACAACTATTGTAATTGATCTAGAGAATCCTTGACCTAATCTAAGACAACAATTGATTAGATTCAGTCAATTCTCTAATTAAGTCCATCTTTAATCTAACCATAGTCTAACCCAATTAATGGACCTAATTTTCACTAACCCATTAACCCAATGTGTTATGATTTGTGTCTTAGGTTCTTCAATTCACAATCCTAGAACCTAATCAAATAACTTCTTAATTCTTAATTAAGTTTTGGGCTGAGGGTTGGGTTCGGTTTTTCAAAAAATAATTTTCATATTTGTAAAATAATTTTACAATATGATTCTACCAACCATATTGCATGTTTGATTCATAATCAAGATACAAGTGAAATAAACATGAAACTACTTTAGATCTAATCTAAACAGGTTCATGTAATTGAAACAATTTCAACTTTAAACAATTTTTTTGCACAAAAATTATTAACAAAGAGATTTTATTTTAGATTTAAACATCTTTTAAATCTAATAAATTATAAATTTAATCTAGATCATATCTAACAAATTTATGATTAAAGATAGATCTACACAAACTAGGATAACCTTTGCACTGTAAGGGATAAACCTTACAGCAGGACAACCTTGCAGTTTGTGATTGATCTAAAATTTTAATTTTAGATTTAATAATCAGATTATAAATTAGATATAATCTAAGAAATAATCTAAGTATGTATAAATAATCATGTAATAAAGAACCTGGCTCTGATACCAATTGTAGGAACCAGATCTAGGATTTCAGAGTTAGATCTTGAAACTTTTTCAAGATCATACAGCGGAAGACTAAAATAAATCAAAATTTATTTTCTAAAACTAGAGAATCTCTAGATCTAAGATCCTATTACATGATTATTACATAGCATTAAATCAAAAATTAAAATATATAAATATAGCATGAACCACATGTTGATCATATCAACATGTTTCTATACCACATCTAAGTATGTATTAAACAATAGATCAGATCTATTACCTTGCAAGTTAGATGCTCTAACCTCGCTGATCCGGACTTAAGGATGATGTTGCAAGCCGCACATGCATCCGGCCTCTAGGAGTCATCCACACGAGCCCACGAATCTCGATCAGAAGTCCTGCTTCAGGAAATCAGCACAGTATGCTAGTACTGCGCTGATCCTTCTTTGATGGTTGATCAGGTGCCTCCTTCTTCTTGATTTGGACTCTTCCAAAGATGGAAGGTAAAAGGAGGAGTTTCAGATCTGAGATGCTCTCAGAAAACTCAAGATGGAGGGAGGAAAGATATGAAAACAAAAAACCCAAGAAGAAGACCCTCTTCTTCTTCACGTTTTTCTCTCTAGACACCCTAACTTGCATCTTTTATATCTCCACGACCCAAAGATATTTCTCTCTAATTTTTGGATGGCACAAATGTATCTCAAATATCTATCTTCTCCTAAAATTTTATAAAGAAACTCATTTTATACAGAGAGATATGATAGAGTCCTTGTCTAGGTCAAATACCTAGTCAAGGCTTATCCAAACATGGCAAGTTAAGGGGCGCCCAACTCTTGAGCACCTCCTCCATATTTTTGTGCATGGATTACCAGAAAAGGGTATACAATATGTACCCTAAAATCCATAAAAATTCTAAAAAAAAATTGGATAAAATTCGATGCAAAATTGAAAGAGTTTTGGATTTCTAAAACTCTATCTCATAGAATTCGAAATCCAAACTTATTTCTTTTTTATTTGATCCAAACCACCTTCCATGTAAGAAAGAAGAGAGGAAACCTTTTGTGAACGTGGGAGAGACCTGGGAGAGGGCTTTTTTCGCACAAAATAAGTGGAGATTGGCGTTGAATAAGAGAGAGGGCGTGGGGAAGGCTTATGTGGCGCAAGGTGGAATCCTAGTCTTACTAGGATTCTATCTTATGACTTGTTTTAATTTGGTTTTCCAAACCAAATCAAACCAAAATTAGATCAACCTAATTAAAATAGATCTTAACCCAATTAAGAACCTAATTTAATCAGATTAAATTAGATTTAAATCTGATTTAATTTTCTAATCAAATTAGAAATTAGATTGATCCAAGTCTTAGTTGAACTAGGATTAGTTTTTCTTTGCACTTGGCTTATCCAATAAACCAATTGGACTTGATCCAATCAAGCTCAAAATAAATCTAATTAAATCATATTTAATTAGACTTAATCTCAACCCATTGGCTTAATCAAATTAAGCCAATTAGCAATCGAATTGCTAATCGATCCTCCTGCAATACTTGCACTGCGTTAAATGTCAATCGTATTGATCATTTAACCCTAGAACGATTCTTAATCATTGATCAACCATCCGATCGGATCATGAACTCTAATGTGTGTGACCTCATAGGTTCGAACCTAAGTCGGTAGCATAGGAATAAATTTCTATACCAATCGAAGTGACCATCTAGCAATGGTACCCGACGATCGGATAGGTCGAATGTGTAGAACAACATCCTTAGAACCCATGCGGATATAGTTTTCATATAATTCATCCCCTTGACCAAAATGATCATAGGACACCCCAGAGTTCAACTGTCAACTCTGATCAGGTTGTCCACATTGTATTTCAAAATATCAAATCCATCTGATAGATTACCCTGGCCAAGGTTTTGCTAAATTGAAATACAGCGACTCATTCTTCTCCAACTCTTGGAGTGGTCAATCTCATCTCGATCACACTCTGACTTCGCAAGTACTTGACTGTGCCTAGAAGCCTTCCATCCCTGAATTAGAAATTCAGTTAGTCCAGCACCAAAGCACAGTGAGTTGCTTGCAAGTCACTGAGGCGATCTCAGGTCTAAGGGACACTTATACCTATATCCCATTAGAGACATTCTCGACAGCAGAATACTCTGGAGTTGGTCACGTTCAATGACGATGTACCCTTACATCTCACCTGTATGCCATACCAGTGTCTCCACACTCTTTGGTTAAGAGGACAACCAACCCATATGGCCTATAGCGACCTATGCTCGATAGAAGCTGTCATCCTTATTAACAGCCTATCATTTGGTCGTGAATAGTTTTAAGGACTAATCGATAAATCCTCTCTTTATCAAATCTAAATAGTCCTAAGGACTTCATCATAACAACGGAGTTCATTAGAAGATGAAAGCTTATGATGAAAATAGCAAATATATTTTATTTATTAACAAATCAATTACAATACTTGGTTGCTCAACCGTCAACAGCTTGATGATTGGCTTTTTGGGACACATTTCCCAACAGGCCTAGTATTGAGGTATTTTTTATATTTCAGATCGGTCATGAGTCGAGTTGGATTGATCCTCTCGTAGATTATATATCTAAAGAAATTTTGCCCAATGATCCGATCAAGGTCAGAAGTATTAAAAGCCAAGCCCCATGGTACATCCTTCAAGAGAGTCATCTATATAAAAAGTCTTATTCTCTTCCTTTACTCTGGTGCCTGACACCATCTAAAGCTAACTATGCACTCTGAGAAGTGCATGAAAGAAAATGTGAAAATCATCTGGAGGACAGATCACTTACTTATAAAGTAATCCGACAAGATTACTACTGGCTAGCTATTCAAAAGGATGCAGTTGATCTTGTCAATAAGTATAAACAATGCCAGAAGTATGCTAACATCCAACATCAGCCTACTGCTAAGCTTATTTTTATTACTGCCTCTTGACCCTTTGCAATTTGGGGGATGGATATACTGGGGCCTTTCCCAATGGCGGCAGGCCAAAGAAAATTTTTGATGGTAGTCATTGATTATTTCACAAAATGGGTAAAGGCCGAATCTTTAGCTTAGATCACAGAGAAAAAGATACAGAATTTTGTCTGAAAATCTATAATATATCAATTTGGTTTATCTCCAACAATCATCACTGATAATAGTCGGTAGTTTGATAATTTCAAGTTCAAAAAATTCTCCTCCAAACTTCACATTGATCATTGACTCACTTATATTGGACACCTGCAGTCAAATGGAAGTTGAAGTCATCAATAGAACTATCCTTTAAGCATTAAAGACAAGGCTCACTGAGACAAAAGGGTTGTGGGCCAAAGAGCTACACAATGTACTATGGGCATACTGAACCACCTATCAGATCCCGACAAGAGAAACACCTTTCAGATTCACCTACAGGACCGAAGCTGTGATTCTAGTTGAGATTGGCCAATCATCTGATAGAGTTAGAAATTTTCATGAGACAACCAATTCTGACCGATTGAGAATCGACCTAGATCTTCTTGACGAAGTGAGAGAATAAGCCCACGTCAAAATAGTGGCCTATAAGTAGAGAATTGCTAAGTATTATAATGTCCAAATAAAACCGAAGTCATTTCAGAAGGGTGATCTCATCCTGAGATGGGCAAAAGTTTCAAAACCTACTGAACAAGGCAAACTAGCTTTCAATTGGGAAGGACCTTATCGAATTACCAATGTAATTCGCCCAGGAGCTTATAGAATTGAGAATTTAGATGGATCTGTTATTCTCTGCACTTGAAATTCTAAAAATCTTAAAAAATATTATCATTGAAAATGCTCTAACGAGCCCTTTCTAGTATGTCATATTTTTTCATTTTTTCAGATTCGGTCCTCAGATCGGTAAAGCCCCAAAGGACACGAATATTGATCTGAATTTCAGTTCGATACAATCCGGAGTGGCACAAATGGAGATAAGATCTCCTAATTTTGGAATTAGTAAAGTCCCGAAGGGCACAAATATTAATCCAGATTTCAGTCTGATAAAGTCTCGAAGGGTATGAATATTGATCCGAATTTCAATCCGATAAAACCTAGAAGAGCACAACTATTAATCCAAATTTCAGTCCGATAAAACCCTGAAGGGCACGAATATTATTTCAGATTTTAGTTTGGTAAAGCTCTGAAGGGTACAAATATTAATCCAAATTTTAGTCCGATAAAGCTTCGAAGGGCACAAATATTTGTTCAAATTTTAGTTCGGTACAGCCCTGAAAGGCATAAATATTGATCCATATTTCAGTCCGATATAACCTCGATAACCCCGAAGGGCTTGATCCCCCCATCAACCAATGAGTCTTATGCCAACCACAAGATCGAAGTGATCTTACACCAGTCTCGAATCGACATGATACTATATTGATCTCTAGAGTAAGATTGTCTTTGGATTCTTTCGAAAATATCGATCTTTGGGTCAAATCTTGAACTTGATCCATTCGAAGTCATACAAATAAAGGTACATTTGAATCTTGATCTTTAATTAATTGATAACTGGTAAGGTTAAAGTTACCAATTTTCAGTTCTATTGAACTATAAAGATATATATAATTATTTTATCTTGCAAGCTATGAAATTTGTGAGAACATGCACATCAAATCATGACATCTGAGAAAATATTTCTTGTATTAATATAAAAAAATATTTAAAAGAAAAAACCCACATCGATTTTATATGTTCCAAAAAAGAAGACGATCTGTATCAGGTCAATACATCCCAAAAGAAAGAAAAATCTTTACCAAATGATTATTGGTGCATTGGAATCCTTCTTGATTGATTCCTTTTTAGTCTACTCTGACTCCTCAGCAACATCAGTGGTAGTTGGCCCTACGGCGGTAGTGGACTCTGACTTCTCGACAGCCTCAGGAATCTCAGTCTCGACTGGAGGCATAGTAGATATAGGCTCCGCAGTGATGGCCTCAGTTATATTCGCTTCGATAAACTCCCAACCTGACTCCTTAGCTGGCTCCTCCACCACTTCAGTGGACAACTTGAGATTTCCCTCTATGCCCATCTCAACGGCCAACTTCGGAGTGATCTTAGAGATATCTACTTCAGGATATAATTTCTTGATCAAATTATGGCACTGACTAAATACATAATCGTATGTGCTCTCGGAGCTCTCGGATACTTCCTCTTCGAATTCTTTGGAAGTCTTATATAATTCGACTGCCCTTGCCACTTTATCTTGCTCCTGTTCTAGCTACTTTTTAAGTGCTTCGATAGCTTTTCTATGAGCTTCATTGGCTTTCTCCACCTCTTTAAGTCTCGACTCCAGTTTTTTGTTCTCCTCAGCTTGGGTGTATAGCTCAAAAATCTTCTTCTCTTGTTCATTATATTTCTACTAAAGGTCCAAAAGGTTTTGATTCTTTTCCTTCAGCAACTTCAACTTCTCAATAAATTGATTCTTGAGCCCTGCCATAAGTTCGGATTCCTTCTTCTTCTCCTCTTGGAGAATTAACAGGTTGGCATCCATGGCCTCCTTATTTGTCAGCAAATAGGCCATGTTTTCATACATAACCTTAAGGTCAATAGCAACCTATGAGGCAAAGATTCAGCTCGATCATTCATCTACCCAAAAAAAAGGAGAGAAAAATAGAAAAGAAGAAATGGTGAGGAAACTCACGTGCATGCGATGCTCGAAAGCATGATTGGTAGTCTCCTTTGCTTTGTTCTTCTGGTGGGCCTCCAGGTTGACGATTGAAAGCACCGATTTAAGAAGGTTGTGACCCAACCGAGCTTGCTCTAAAAGGGACATCCATTCCATGGCATCTCCCTCTGTCAAAGTGGATGGAGCGATGATTGGCTTGTGTCCCTAGTCCCTAGAGGGGGCACAGGCCAGCTAATGTCCTTCTTTCTCACTTTGGTTGACTAACGAGGAGGAGGCTCGATTGACATCCCCCATGGAGTATTTTGGGGACCTCGAGGAGTATCATGTCTCCTTGAACTAGCCGAAGAAGGGGTGGCAGAAGACTGGGATGGTGCTCGGGCAGGAAGATAATCTGCACCTTTGGCTCTTTTTGGGGCAAGATCAATGTCAGATGGCTTTGGTTGGTCCTTTCTTTTTTTCCCCTCCAGTCTATCTAGATTAAACCTCATTTCTGCAACAAGAGAGTTATGCAATCAAGAAAATATATATGATACAAAAGAAAGAACGCAAGATAGGAGAAAACACTTTGGTCTTATCCCGAGGAGAGTACAGGCTGATGCCAGTATCATACAATGCCTGATCAGTAATCAAGGAAGATAGCTTGGGCACTCTGGTGGTAATCAGGACTGAATGAGCCACCTCATTCCTGGAAAGAATTTTATCATTGAAATTATGCCTAATATTCGGATGCCCCCAAAAAGTCCTAAAATTTCATGGAATGGAAACTCGGACAAAAAAGAAACAGCCTTTCCAGCCGTGAATTGAAGAAGGAAGACTAGGTCCAAATTTATAATTTTTTCAAGGTGAAAAGTATCACCAACCCCTCTCATTCGGATGCCTTTTCAAAAGAACCAAAGACCTAAACAAGGAGATTTTAAGTTTTATATGAAGGAATTTACACATAATTATAAACACTATGATCATCCTGATGGCATTCAAAATTATCTGGATAGGATGAACCTAATAGAAATCGAAAATGTTACTAAAAAAATAGTGCAATGGAAACCATAGATCAGATTGAAAGGCTTCATCATAGAAGGCAATGCAACCCTCAGAGAGCTCAGAAACTCGATCTTCTGGACTCGATGCCAACATCTCATACTCGTCGGGTACATCATATTTCTCTCTAAGGTTCATAAGATTCTCCTCAGTCAAAATCGATCTCTCCATTTCAAGGTTGAGATGGTCTGTGAGACCACGCACAGGAGATTCTGCACTATAGTCCAAACTCTCTTCACCTATGGAACCAATATCAAAGTTCTCTTGGGGTGAACTCTCTACCTCAATAGCCAAGAGGGGCTGGGACGATCTAATCTGGGGTTCATCTACAATCCTCTTCCCCTTTTCCCCTCTGGTAAGCATATTCTCCCTAAAGGGTTTTCTAAAGGCAGATGAAAGGGACCAGATGGGAAGAAGTGTAAAGAGAAGAAAGAAACAAAAGAAAGCTATTTGGTGACTCAAATGAAATCAGAATGAGAAGGTCAATACCTAAAGCTGGTAGATGAAACCCCTCCCGAAGATGAGAAAAAAGACCCTGCTTCTTCGATTTCGGCGAGCTGACAAGCATGGCCTCTCTTTGACGGATGTTGAACGCAGGAAGACTTTGAGAGAAAAGGAAATTCGACAGTCTCCATAGGAAAAATAGCAAAAATGAATAGTGATAGGGAGACAAAGACCTTTTATAAGCAAATCAACAACCCAGATTAACTGGTCCTATGGCCGATTTACGACACATGGTGGCGGTTAAGCATACCCCCTTCAGGCGCTACCACAACAATCTTATCCATGGCTGAGCCGATGGGCGATTCCAGCATCGACATGTGGTGCTCCCCTATTGGATATTTTCAAAAATGCCATTTCATGCAATCATGGTGAAAAGATATGGTGAATCATTTTTCTAAAGGTCAAATCACTTCATTTTTTGACCAAATAATTAATTTTGATACTCTTGAGGCTCGACGCATCTATTCTAGATGACGACAATACCAATCTAAAAAACTTTGAGATAAAATATAGAGATAAGATCTTTTGATCGATAAAAAATTGAGCCAAAAAATAAATATGGAGATAAGATCTTCAAACTGATGAAAATTGGACCAAAAAGCAAGTATGAAGATAAGATCTTCTAGTCGGTAAAAAATCAAACCAAAATGTAAATATAGAGATAAGATCTCCTGACTAGTGAAAATCAGATCAAAAAAAAAGTATGGAGATAAGATTTCTTGACTGGTAAAAACTGAGCCAAAATATAAATATGGAGATGAGATCTCCTGGTCGGTAAAAAATTGAGCCAAAATACAAATATGGAGATAAGATCTTCTGGTCAGTACGCATGGAGCCAAAATGCAAATACAGAAATAAGATCTTCTGACCGATGAAAATTGGGTCAAAAAATAAGTATGAAGATGAGATCTTCTAGTCGATAAAAAATTGAGCCAAAAAGCAAATACAGAGATAAGATCCCTTGACTGGTAAAAATTAGACCAAAAGATAAATATGGAGATGAGATCTCCTATTCGATAAAAATTTAAGTCAAAATACAAATATGGAGATAAGATCTCATGATCGGTGAAAATCGAGCCATAAAGCAAGTATGGAGATACGATCTCCTGATCGATAAAAAACTGAGCCGAGAGGTAAATACAGAGATAGGACTATTGGATGTGTGTCCTAGAAGCCAATCTTGGCTGACACATATTTTTTTTCTAGGGCATATTTTGTACTTGTTGGGCAGTCTTAATAATCAATCATATTTATGTGTCCATGATTTGTCTTAGAAATTAACAAAGATGATTTTGTATATTCTCAAGGTGTTAAGAATTTGAGACATATATCATTAGTGGTTAATTTCTAAATGCTCCCAATCGAAAGATCATCAAGGAGAATAGTGATCAATCCATTCGAGATCGGTGAATGGATCACCTCTCCTTAAGACAGATGAGTCTCGAGTCTGCGGTATAGAGACACTGGGGTGAGAGTGCAGGTGGTTATTAGAGAATAACTTGCACTAAGCATGACCAACATGAGAAATTACTTGGATATCTACTCACTCGTCAGTAATCTTTCTCGATGCTGCAGTGGTGTGACTGATCCTTTGACCTATGGTGTGTTGGCTATGCACAGCGAGGCAACATAGTTTGACTGCTCGTTTCTTTGGTCCCTAGCCAAAGAAAAAATGGATAGTTCAAAGCATGTATTTTTAAAATTTTACAATGGAATAACAAAATATTAAATATTTTAATCTTCTAAACATATCTTAGATCAAATTTAAACTATCATTAAGGATCTATGACATAAAAAATTTACATATAAAATCTGAAATAAAATAAAAAACTACATCAATCACATCGATGTCCTGAATTTAATCTAATTTTTAGATTATGTCGGTAGAGTTCAGAACTTATCACCTTTTTATAGGTTAATGATCTCCACTATTGATAAGCATGGTATGAAGCTCTCGCTGATGTCGAGTAGTAACACAAGCATCCGACCTCTACGAATGATCCACACGAAGCCCCTCGGACCGATCAGCCCTCCATGAGAGTGCTAGCTCGCGCAGTCAATTTCTGATGGCAGATCTAACTTGATCTCTTTCTTCGATCACCTTGAACATTTTCTATGTCAAAGATGGATCAGAGAAGGATGCTGGATGGTGGAGAAAATTTAGATGAAGATTCTCTTCTCTTTGGTTTTTTCCTCACCCAAAAACCTAGAACAGTTCTAGGTCTCTCACCCAAGAGGAGAACGGTCTCCTCTTTTGTTCATGCCAAAGAGGAAGGAAACCCACCCAATCCTCACATCTCAAAGAAGTATTTTTGACCCTATTTCTCTCTAGTATTTTGTGGTGAAGAGCTCTCATCTTTTGGCATACAAAATTATGGCCTCTTTATAGTTGTCGCACAAACCAGATAAAACAGAATAAGGGCTGGAGTTTGTTGCAATTCAAACTCTTTTAAATTTCAATTCGACTACAACTTTTTCTCACCCTTATCTAACTTAAAGAGAGACTTACTAAAGAAAATTGAGTATGAAAATCAGTTAGAAAGACCTCTTTTTCTCATACACAATAGACCCTTTCAAAAGCAACCAACATGTGGAAGGATATGGATAAAGTTTTAAGTTAAAATTCAAACTAATTTGAATTCAAATCAAAACTAACCAATTTCTATCCTTAATGAGTGACAAAAGAAGGATTATTTTTTAATTTTCTCATATACAAATTAATTTTGTACGGTGAGAACAAGCATGAGACAATCTAGGTGGCGTAAGGAATGGAGTCCTACTCATTTGGGACTAGGGTTCAACCAATTAGATTTCTTTCAAACCCAATCCAATTAGACTCAAATAAAATATGATGAATCTAATCTAATTAGATTTTTTAATTTTAATTAAATTTAATTAAATTAATAAATTAATTGAGCCATAGATCCGATCAAATCAGGATCATTTCTCCCTTACCGATTAGGTCATCTCATAACCTAATCAGACTTGACCTGGTTGAATCAAATTCAATCAGACTTGATCCAAATTTAATGTTCAATTAAATTGAGCTAATTAATAATCTAATTATTAATTAATCTTTCATTAATGATAGAGTCCAATTCTAGTGGGACTCTTCTCTAGAGTCTCCGTCCAGTGGGACTCTTCAGTAGAGTCCCCATCAAGTGGGACTTTTCACCAGAGTTTTTGTTGACTGAAACTCTTCAGATTAGCCAAGTAATCAAAGAGAAACTTTTAATGTATGTGACCCCATAGATTTGAACCTAAATTGGTAGCACAGGAACTAATTCTTGTACCAATCGGAGTAATCATTTAGCAATGATACCCGACGTCCGGATAGACCGAATGTATGCTAAACAACACTCAATAACCTATTTGAATATAGTTACTATATAATTCATCCCTTTAACCCAAATGCTCAAGGTGACCTGGGGTTTAACTGCCAACCCTGATATGGTCATCCATATTATATTTCACTTTTCAAAATCCATCATATGAATTATCCCGATCAAGGTTTTACTGAATTGAAACACACTGATACATTAACTCCTACTTATTTGGAGGGGTCAATTCCATCTTGACTCACACACCAACTTCACAAGTACTTGACTATGCCCAGAAATCTTTCATCATTGAATTAAAAATTTAGATAGTCTGGCACCAAAGCATAGTGAGTTGCTTGCAAGTCAGCATGGTGATCTCGGATCGGAGGAATACTTATACCTATATCCGTTCGGAGTGACTCTTGACAGCAGAGTGCTCCGGAGTTGGTCATGTTTCATGAAATATACTAATATATTTCACCTGCATGCCATACCAGTGTCTCCACACTCCTTGGTTAAGAGGATAACCAATCTATATGGCACACAACGACCTACACTTGATATGTCTATCATCCTAGTAATAGCATATCATTTGGTCGCGAACTCATTTAAGGACTAAATGATATATCCTCCTATATCGAATCAAATAGTCTAAGGACTTCATCACATAACAGGAGTTCAAAATGAGATATACACATTGATAAAAAAACTAAATAATATTTATTAATTCAATAATTCATATACAATTATAATGATAAGCACAATCATCAACAAACTGACGATTGACTTTGGGACACAATTTTCAACAACTCTCACTTGGACTAAAGCTAATCAGTGCAGTATCATATACCCATCTTTGATTTGTAGTCTTCGAACTCCTTGACGTCGAGGGCTTTGATAAATGAGTCGGCCAAGTTCTTCTTTCCATCGATCTTCTGAAGCTCAACGTCACCTCGATCTATGATCTCTCGAACCATATGGTAGCAACACAAAATGTGCTTGATCCGTTGATGTGACTTCGATTCCTTCACTTGAGCAATGGCACCAGTACTGTTGCAGTACAACAAGACGGGGCCATTAAGGGAGGATGCTACTCCGAGCTCGTTGATGAACTTTTATAGCCACACAGCTTCCTTCACAGCATCGGATACCGTGATATATTCCACTTCACAAGCAGAGTCAGTCACAGTGTGCTGCTTGAAACTTTTTCAGTAGATTGCACCACCGTTCAGGGTATAAATATATTTCGACAAGCTTTTGCTGTCGTCATGATCCGACTGAAAGCTAAAGTCTGTAAACCCCATAAGTTTTAGGTCAAATTCTCCATAGATAAGTCACTGATCCTTAGTATTTCTCAAATACTTAAGAATGATCTTTACGACCTTCTAGTGATTCTCACCTAGATCGGACTGACATCTGCTCACTACTCCTAATGATTATGCCACATCCGATCATGTAGATGTCATGGCGTATATAATAGATTTCACTATCGAAGCATATAAAATTCTATTCATACGCTCTCTCTCTCTTGAGGAGTTGTCAGACAATCACTCTTCGAGAGAGAAATTTCTTGGCCTATCAGAAGATAGCCGTTCTTAAAATTCTCCATGCTGAACCTTTTTAGCACAGTATCAATGTATGTCGACTGAGATAATCCAAGCAACCTTTTAGATCTATCTCTATAGATCTTCATCCCAAAAATGAAGAATGTTTCTTCCAAGTCTTTCATGGAGAACTATAATGACAACCAAACTTTTATTCCCAATAATGCAGGGATGTCATTCCCGATTAAGAGAATGTCATCGACATACAAAATAAAAAATACTACCACAGAGCTATTAACCTATTTGTATATGCAGGGTTCCTCTCCATTCTTAATGAAGCCATATGTTTTGATCACTTTATCAAAATGCATGTTCCAACTCCAAGATGCCTGCTTAAGTCTATAGATGAACCTTTGAAGCTTGCACACCTTAGACTCATCTGTAGATATGAAACCTTCAGGTTGTATCATATACACCTCTTCTTCTAGGTCTCCATTTAAGAAGACTGTTTTCACATCTATTTTTCAGATTTCATAGTCTAGATGTGCTGCTATCGCAAGCATAATCCGAATAGACTTGAGCATTACCTCATCATAGTCAATACCATAACGCTGACAGTAACCCTTGGCAACCAGACGGGCTTTATAGGTCTCCATCTTTTCGTCCGCATCTTTTTTCTTTTTGAAGATCCACTTACACTCTATGGGTTTTATCCCTTCAGGTGGGTCAACCAATGTTTATACATTGTTGATTTTTATGGACTCCATTTCGGATTTCATGGCTTCCAGCCACATGTCGAAGTCAGACCTCTGCATCGCACCATATAGATGATCAGATCCTCATTATTCTCATCGAGTTCAATTGGATCTCCATCCTGAACTAAGAAACTGTAGTATCTATCCGATTGATGCGGTACTCTACCAGATCTCCTTAAAGATATTTCTATAATAAGTTCCAAATTTGATCTAATCAAGTTTGACTCTATGGGTTTACTAGATTGTGTCGGTTCTTCTGCCAATCGAACTTCATCAAGTTCAATCTTTGAGGCATTAGTTCCTTCATCAAGGAACTCTTTTTCTAAAAAGATAGTCCTATTACTGACGAACACCTTCTGTTCATCAGCAAGGTAGAAGTAATATCTCTTGGTCTCTTTTGGGTACCCTACAAATAGATATTTGTCAGATCTAGGTCCAAGCTTGTTAGTTTTCAATCGTTTGATATAAGCCGGACATCCCCAAACCCTCAGGTGAGAGAGTGCTGGCTTACGTCCTGTCCACATCTCATATGGTGTTTTACTTATAGACTTACTCAAAATTTTATTTAAAATATAACAAGCCGACTCGAGTGCGTATCCCCAAAAAAAAATTAGCAGACTTACAAAGCCTATCATGGATCGAACCATGTCTAACAGAGTTCAATTCCTCCTTTCTGATACACCATTATGCTATGGTATTTCAGGAGGGATCCATTGTGAGAGAATCTCATTCTCTTCTAAGTATGTCAGAAACTCACTAGAGATGTATTCTCCTTCTTGATCAGATCGAAGAGTTTCAATACTCTTTTCAGTTTATTTTTCTACTTTATTATAAAATTATTTGAATATTTCAAATGATTCTGACTTATGTGTCATTAAGTAGACGTACTCATACCTCGATAGATCATCTGTAAATATAATGAAATAATAATATCCATCTCTGGCACTAGTGTTCATAGGTCCACATACATCAGTATGTATCAAACTTAGAACTTCACTGGCTTGCTCACCTTTTCCAACAAAAGATGATTTGGTCATTTTTTCAAGAAGACAGGACTCACAGGTTGGGAGTGATTCACAATTACTGACTTCAAGGATTCCCTCTTATGTCAACTTATTTATTATGTTCTTGTTAACATGACCTAACCTACAATGTCAAAGGTAGATATCGGAGACATCACTAATTCTAGGGCATTTGTTGGATGTGTACATTACACTAACAGATTATGATAATATATAAATATCATTATTCAGTTATCCATTCATCATATTAACACCATTCATAATAATATTAAAAAAAAAAAATTTATTAAAATTTTACAATCGTATATGGTCAAAAGGCCTACAAAAATAATATTCAATAAAAAGGAAGGATAAAAGTGACATTCACTTAAAACAATTATATTAGACTTAAATACAAGCTTAATAGTCCCTAATACTTGAACTAAAACTGATCTTCCATCTCCAACAATAAGAAATCTTTCGCCTTCTTCAAATTTCCTATTAACCTGCAGACCTTGCAATGAATTGTAAATATTAAAAAAACTTTCGGTATCTAATATCCAGATAGTGGAATTACAAATTGAGAAATTATAAAATGTTATCATATAATTAACTTGTCCAGCAACAACTTGCTTCTTTCTCGGTCTGTTCAGATCCAGAAAGGCAATGTATTGAGGATAATTTTTTTTTAGTGCCCCTGCTTCATGCAATAGAAGCATTTCATCTGACTCTAGTCGGACTTAGATTTCTTGGTCTGACTGGGCTTGGGTCCTCCAGCACTTTGCATCTTTTTCTTGTTCTTCTTGTTCTTCTTTTCTTTCTTTAAGGATCGACGTCCAGAAGAAGATCCTCCCATAATATTCACCAACTCTTTTTGGAGCTAGTGATCCTTCTCAAAGTTTTGCAGTAACCCCAGCAAACTGTAGTAGTTAACTGCAGGCTTTATCATTCGAAAATGAGTAAGAAAAGGGAGATAGGACTTGGACAGAGAGTTCATAATAGCATCTTTCCCCAACTGCTCATGCAGGAGAAAGCCGAGCTTGCTTAGGTGCTCAATCATCTCGATCATATATAATACATGATCAGTGACTGATGCTCCTTTCCTCATTCAAGCGTTGAAGATGGAACAACTAGTCTTGTACCTCTAAACATCGTCGGATATGTCAAAGGACTCGTTCAATATTTGCAACATATCCTGTGGCTGAGCATTCTCAAAATGATGGCTAAACTCATCATTCATCACCTCCAGCATAATACAACGAATCGTAGTTCGATCGTTGAGCCACTTCTGATAAGTGTCTCTGATCATGCTACGTGCATTCAGAGCTGGCTCCTCGGATGTCGAATCTGTCAATACATACAAGATCCATTCGTATTTCAGAACTATTTTGAGCTTTTGATACCAGCTATCAAAATTTGATCCCATCAATTTATCACTATCCAATAGTGATCGGAGCGACAAGGTGGTGGCTATAACTGTAAAAGAAAAATCAAAACCTAATTAGTATATGAATTGATTAAGCCTAAAGACATAGATTTTAGTCTAAAGGTTCCCCACTATTTTATTCAAATTGATAATCTCTACCTTCAATTCGAGGAATTATACTAATTCCTTAGTGGGTACTAGAATCCACATGGACTGCACATGGGCCTGAGTGTGGCTCGACCAACCCTTGTGTACTCACAAGTAGGTTCTTAACTAAGTATTTCATCAAATAATTTTTAGTATTCAATTTTGCCCCAAACACCTCTTCAGCAGGCGTGTGGTGCCTCGACTGAAGGTTCTGGTTAGGTCCAATCATTAACATGCCAAAATTTTATTGAAAAATATATCCTAAAGCCAATCATCTAAGTGGTAGATGATTGAAATTAGTATATGAATTATCTAATAATAATAGTTATTTGACAGGTTCATCAAAAAAGTTAGATGCCCCATAGTTTTCTTGTTTGACTAAGTCTTTTGACCTAGTCTACCTTATATAGTGGTGCCTCCTATATGATGATTTTAGGGAGTCAAAAATCTATGGTTTTTTCATAGAAAAAGCAGAGAAGAAAGAGGATGGCATGGGTGTTTTGAGGTGTCAATTTTCTTGGACGAGAGTCTTCTATCAAGACATCAAAAGTTAATGTCTTGTAGAGACAAAAGGTAAGAGAGAATATTATTTTCTCTTATTGTTTTTCTTTCAGTTTATTTTCTCTTTATTTTTGTGTTTTTATGTGATAAAAATCTAAGAGAAAAAGAGGGATGGCGTGGTGGATCGATGCTCCAATGAGTTAGGGCATGGTGATCTGATTTTGGACATGATCTGATCATATCCTGATGAGAGAAGAAGAAGAAAAGAAGGTTTTCTCTTAAGGTTTTTTTTAGAACTCTTCTTCTCCATCAATCATGAGATTTTTCTATGAGAAAAATCAGATAACATAAGATCTGAAAGTTTGAGAAATATCTAGAGAAAAAGGTCTCCTCATGTCCTAGCATAGAGATATTCTTAGGATATCAATTGTTGATGTCCTAAAAGAGAAGAACTGTCTTCTCTTAGGACCTTTTCTATTATATATTATTTTTGATTTTAGGGAGGTCAAAGGGTTTGACTTTTCCCTCATTCCTCCTCATATTCTTTATCTCTTGAAATATCCAAGAGATCCGAAGAATATTTTTAGATTAACCATCCAAAGGGATCCACAAGAGCACTTTGAGCAGATCTTCGTTCGACGAACCTCCGATTTTGTTGTAGTCTCGTGTGGATCACCTGTAGAGATCGGATGCATGTGCGGCTCCAAAGGCAACAAAAAAAATCAATCGTAGAATTCTCAACCCACACGAAGGTAAGAGATCTGATCTCTTCTCTTACCTAGATGTGATCTCGATTTTAGATCTAAAACTATTTTAGATCTAGGGTATTGATTTGATCAATACCAAAGCTTTTATTTTCTGACTTATAAATGTAATATGACATATTATAGGTCCTAGTTGTAGGGTTTAGTAATCTGATTACATGTATTTATATATTAAATTATTTAATTTACATATTTCACTGCGTTACATTTCAAAAATATTTTGAAATTAATGCATAAAATCCTGCACTTTTTCCATCAGTGGTATCAGAGCACAATCCTGAAACAGGCAGAGAAGTGAATCCAGAAATTGGTTCCTGTGCTACCGACTTAGGTTCGAACCTTCAGGGTCACACACATTAGAGGTTCTTATCTAATCTGATGGCTGATGTAGAATCCTACATGTTTGAGACTCAGTGATCGAGAATCAGGATTCTTTGATCATGAGTTCCACACATTATGGGTACCAGGGTCAAGAGTCCCACTGGTTGGGATTTTTCGATTAGGTTTATATATCGATGAATTCTGATGCCTGATTGCCCATCGGATTTGGATTTAATATTTATGAAAGATTTAATTAGTGATTTGATCACTAATTAACTCAATTTGATAGAGTAATTATTTTTGGATCAAGTCCAATTGAATTGGATTCAGTTGGGTTTGACCCGATTAGGTTAAGAGTTGACCTAATCGTCTAGATGGTTTGGTCCCTGATTTGATCAGGGGTTGGGCTTAGTCAATTCTGGATTTGATTAGGATTTTATTGAGCCTAATTAAGCCTAATTAAGTTGGGTTTAAATTAGTCTAATTGGACCTAACTTATTTGGTTCAATTAGGTTGGTTTAAATAATTAAACCACCTTGACCCAATCTCCATGCGCCACCTCACTTCCATTGCACCCATTTGGATTCATGAGAAGAAACTTCTCATGAATTTTTTTCTCACACCAAGCCCTCTCCACGCCCCACTTTAATATGCCAAATGGATGGATAAGGATGATTGGTTGGCCATTCAAATTCAAAATAAAGTTTGAATTTGAATGGGCAATCAATCTTTGCACCTTATCCCTTTTTTTATGCCCTATTTATTACATGAGAAAAGGTTTCTCATGAAATCACTCCATGCACAATTTAAGCCATGCCTCACACCTTTAGTAGATAAGGGATGAGTTGGTGTCTATTTGAATTCAAAATTTGATTTGAATTCAAATGTGCAATTACTCATCTTTATCCTTTCTTTTGGATAAGACATTTGACGTTGTTATAAAAGGAGGAGAAGAGTGGGGCATGTAAGAGAAGTTTTTTTGGAGAAAAATTTTGGGGTTTGAGAAGTCTTGTGCATGAGAAGGAAGTCCATATCCTTCCAAGAGAAAAAGAAAGTAAAGAAAGAAAAGTGGGTGCAAGGTTTCCGGTGAGCTCCCTAGAGTTTTAGCCTGGGGTTCGCGAAGTGAGAAAGTAAGCTACGAGTATTGTGAGCCCATAAAATCTCATAAAGATCTTCAATATCCTCTCAAGCATGTCTGTTGATGATCTGGAGCATCCAAAAAATTGACAGATATCGATCGAAGGAGTTCGATCAGCATCCGCCGTCAAAAGGGCTCTACAATGAGCTAGCACTCGTGAGGAGTCGATCAGATTGGGAGCTTCATGTGGACGATCCACAGAGGCCAAACACACTGTGTGGCTATATCACAATGATCAGACTCTCCCGATGGTGATCAGATTGCGGTGATCTACTACCCGCACAAAGGTATTGTGTTCTGAACACATTACAGTAAAGTGTTTACTGTTTGAATTTGAATTTCAAATTTAAATGAATGCATGCTATATATCATATTTAGATCCTAGTGTAGGATAAATTTATGTTAATTAATTAGATTAATTAATATCTTTTCACAGTAAAATCATAATTTTGAAAAAGTTTTAAAATTATCATTTTACCCCTACACTGAATTTTCCTACAAATGGTATCAGAGTGGGTTCTTAGATATGATATATATATTTACATGCGTAGATTAAGTTGTAATCTAAAAGTTTAAATTTAAAATTTGAAATTCAAAATTTAAAATTTAAATTTTGAAAGTTGTTCGAAATTCAAAATTCAAAAAAAATTTGAATTTTGAATTTTAAAATTTGAAATTCAAAATTCAAAATTCAAAAATTTGAAATTCAAAATTTGAAATTTGAAAATTGGGTGAAATTTCAAATTTGAAATTAAAAATTTAAAATTTGAAATTTGAAATTCAAAATTTTGAAATTTGAAATTTGAAATTTATTTGAAATTTAAAATTCAAAATTTAAAATTTAAAATTTGAAATTTGAAATTTAAATTTTGAAATTGATATATTTAGATATACTTGATCCAAGTAGCAAGTAATCAAATTGGGTTGGTTGCCATGGCCGTCTGGTCATAGGAGAAAAGTAGGGTTTAAAGGCCCTCTCCTCCCATTCGATGGGGTCTCCTATGGCGGTAGGGGTGCCGCTGCAATTATATCCCATGCAGATGAAGCAGTGAAAGAAATTAATTGTAAATGTTCAATTGTGAAATTTATCATGAATATGTTAGATTAGATCTAAAAGAATATTCATGATTTATTTTGATTGAGTTATTTTTTGTTATGTAATTAGCAATAGGATTGCTATTTATGAAATGTACTGATCTATTTGTGAAATGAGTCAACATATTTGGTGAACAGAAAATAAAACCTTTCAAATTTAAAAATTATTTTTGAAATGCCAAACCCTGACCCATCAGCCCAAATACTTAATTAAAAGAATTAAGTATTGTCTAGTAGGTCTAGAATTGTGAATTAAGACCTAAGACAATTGCATAAATTTGTGGGTCAATAGGTTAGATGGATTAGGTCCATAATTGGGTTAGACCTAAGGTTAGCTTAAAGAAATGGACTAAATTAGAGTAATTGGTCAAATCTAATCAAAAGTTGAATTAGATTAGGTCAAGGATACTCTAGACTCAACTCTAATAGTTGTAGTTGAATGGGTCCATATCTTTAACTAGACCAAGATGGACTTAATTCATGGCTACGCGGTGGAACCCTATTTAATAAGTTGATCAAATTAAAACTAATGAACCGGTTGGTGTCTAAGGTAAGTTTGGCATCTTGACCAGTGATTTTTAAGTGGGAGCTACTCGCAGTGATTCGATCTCTGACGAGTTAATGGCTTATCCCCACCACTGATCTAACTTACCTGGCCAACCTGGTGAATTAGGTTTTGATTAGATCACATGATGATTAGGGCTCACCCATGTCATTAGGTAAATCAGTTTGACTGATTTAGGTGCTCCTAATACCAGCTTTAATTAAATTTTTTTTTAATCCGACTTGGTGAAGTCAGTGGGAGGATTGAAATTGGCTGGATATTTTTCTTCTCATCTATCCTTTCATAAAATCCTCAAAAATTATTATGTCCCTAAAAATAATTAAGTTATATTGATAACTAAGTCATAGCCTCCCATTAAGTGAGTGATAATTAGTCCATTAGTTTAATAATCATTGGAGGCCCAAAGGCCTGGTGCTTATTGATTAATGAAATTATCATTCATAATATGATAATTTGGTTTGAGTCTTTCTGATGGTGGTCAGGTTGACCAGCCAAAGTCGGGCCTGATCATTTATTTGTCCGATTCATCAAATCAAATCATGTTAATGGTTGGACCTAACCAGATCTTTTCAGTGGAGGCCAAAGCCTACTGATTAGGTTCTGGGGCAAAATCAATTACTAAAAGTTGCTTAGAGAAACAACTGGTTATGAACCTACCCATAGATGCACATGGGTTGACCAACCAAAGTTGGGCTCGTGTGTAGTCTGTGTGGATTCTAATACCCACTAAGGAATTAAAGTAATTCCTCAAATTGAAGGTTGAGACTACCAGTTCGTAAAAATACTAAGAGAAACTTTAGACTAAAGTCCAAGTCTTTAGTATTTGTAATTTATGTACTAATAGAGGTCTGATTTTCCTTTATGCAGCTATGGCCACTACCCTGTCCCTCCGATCATTATTAGATAATGATAAGCTCATGGGATCTAATTTTGATAGCTGGTATCGAAAATTAAAAATCATCCTTGAGCATGAGCGGATCCTTTATGTAGTAACAGATCCGGCACCTGAGGAGCCAGCCCCGAACGTTAGAGGGACGGTCCGAGACACTTATCAGAAGTGGCTCAACGACCGCACCACCATCTGGTGCATAATGCTGGCGGCAATGAATGATGAGTTCAGCTACAGGTTCGAGAACGCCCAGCCACAGGAGATGCTTCAAATGTTGAACGACTCTTTTGGCACGCCTGACAATGTTGAAAGGCACAAAACTAGTTGTGCCATTTTTAATGCTCGAATGAGGGATGGAGCCTCAGTCACTGATCATGTACTGTACATAATCAAAATAATTGAGTGCCTAAGTAAACTAGGCTTTTCCCTGTATGAGCAGCTCGGTAAGGATGCAATCCTTAATTCATTGCCCAAGTCCTTCCCCCCCTTCCTTACTCATTTTTGGATGACAAAGCCTGCAGTGAACTACCATGATTGTTGGGGTTGCTGCAGAACTTTGAGAAGGATCACCAGCTCCATAAGGAGTCGGTGAATGTTGTGGGAGGGTCTTCTTCTGGTCGTTGACCCTTTAAGAAAGGAAAGAAGAAGAACAAGAAGAAGAAGAATAAGAAGGTGCAGCTGCATACTGGGACATCTGCACAGGGTCAGACCAAGAAGCGCAAGCCCGACCAGAGCCAGGCGGAGTGCTTCTTTTGCAAGAAGCAAGGGCACTGGAAGAGGAACTGTCCTCTATACATTGCTTCCCTGGATCCGAACAGGCCGAAGAAGAAGTAATGTACTTATATGATAACACCTTGCAACTTTTCCATTTGTGATACTACTACCTGGGTATTGGATACCGGAAGCCCTTATCATATTTGCAATTCGATGCAGGGTCTGCAGGTCAGTAGGAGATTTGATGAAGGCGAGAGATTCCTGAACGTTGGAGATGGAAGCAAAGTTCCAGTTCTAGCATTAGGAATCATGAACCTTGTAATCAATTCTTGAAACGTAATTCTGAGTGAATGTCACTATTGTCCAAGCTTTTTATTAAATATTATTTTTGTAGGCCTTTTGGCCATGAACGATTATCAATTTTTAATAAAAGAAAATGTTTGCAATATCATTTTGAATGGTATTACAATGTTTGTTGGACAACTTAATAATGGAATTTACTTTCTATCACAACCTGTTAATGTGATTCAAACCTCCGGTAAATGCCCTAGAATAGATAATATGTCAGAAGTCTACCTTTGGCACTGTAGGCTAGGTCATATCACTAAGAACAGGATAAACAGGTTGGCTCAAGAAGAAATTCTTGAAGTAGGTGATTGTGAATCACTTCCAATCTGTGAGTTCTGTCTTCTTGGTAAAATGATCAAATCACCTTTTACTGAAAAAGGTGAGCGAGCCAGTGAACTCTTGGGTTTGGTACATTCTGATGTATGTGGACCCATGAGCTCAAGTGCAAGAGGTGGATATTTCTACTTCATAACCTTCACAGATGACCTATCGAGGTATGGGTATGTCTATTTAATGAAGCATAAATCGGAGTCATTTGAAATGTTTAAACTATTCCGAAATGAGGTAGAAAAATAAACTAGAAAATGTATTAAAACTCTTCGATCTGATCGAGGAGGTGAATACCTTTCCAATGATTTTCTGACATATCTTGGGGAGAATGGGATTCTCTCTCAGTGGACTCCTCTTGGAATACCACAACATAATGGTGTATCTAAAAGGAGGAATCAGACCTTGTTGGACATGGTTCGATCCATGATGGGGTTTGCTGGTCTGCTGATCTCCCTCTGGGGATATGCACTCGAATCGGCTTGTTACCTTCTAAATAGGGTTTCGAGTAAGTCTGTAATCAAAACACCATATGAGATATGTATAGGACGTAAGTCAGTACTCTCACACCTTAGGGTTTGGGGGCGTCCGACTTATGTTAAACGTTTAATTACGGACAAGCTTGGACCTAGGTCTGATAAGTGTAATTTTATAGGGTACCCAAAAGAGACCAAAGGGTATTACTTCTATCTAGCTGATGAGCAAAAAGTATTTGTTAGCCTTAAGATAATCTTTTTGAAAAAGGAGTTCCTTGGTGAAGGGACTGTTGCCTCTAAGGTCGAACTTGACGAAGTTTGGCAGGTTAAAAAATTGACACAAGTTGCTGAACCTGAATCGAATTTGGTTAGATCAGATCCGGAGCCCATTGTTCAAGCACCCTTAAGGCAATCTGGTAGAGTACCACGTCAACCAGACAGATACTATGGTTTTTTGGTCCGGGACGGCGATCCTATCGAACTTGATGAAAACGATGAGGATCCGATCATCTACATAGATGCAATGCAGAGACCCGACTCTGAGAAATGGCTGGAGGCCATGAAATCCAAAATGGAGTCCATGAAGGTCAACGATGTGTGGACATTGGTTGACCCACCCGAAGGAGTAAAACCCATAGGGTGTAAGTGGGTCTTCAAAAGGAAGAGAGGCACAGATGGAAAGGTGGAAACCTATAAAGCCCGTCTGGTTGCCAAGGGATATCGTCAACGTTATGGTATAGACCATGACGAGATATTTTCTCCTATGGCAATGCTCAAATCCATTCGGATTATGCTTGTGATAGCTGCGCATCTGGACTATGAAATCTGGCAGATGAATGTGAAGACAGCTTTCCTAAATGGAGAGCTGGATGAAGAGGTGTATATGATACAACCTGAAGGATTCACATCCACAGATGAGTCTAAGGTGTGCAGGCTACAGAGGTCCATTTATGGACTTAAGCAGGCATCACGAAGTTGGAACATACATTTTGATCAAATGATCAAGACGTATGGCTTCGTTAAGAACAGAGAAAAGCCATGCATTTATAAATGGGCTAATGGTCCAGTAGTAGTATTTCTTGTATTGTAGGTGGATGACATTCTCTTAATCGGGAATGATGTCCCTGCATTACAGAGAATAAAGATTTGGCTGTCGTCACAGTTCTCCATGAAGGATCTGGGAGAAGCTTCCTACATCCGAGGGATGAGGATCTATAGGGATAGATCTAAAAGGTTGCTTGGTTTATCTCAGTCCATGTACATTGATACTATACTGAAGAGGTTCAGCATGGAGAATTCCAAGAAAGGCTATCTTCTGATAGGCCATGAAATTTCTCTCTCGAAGAGGGATTGTCCGACAACACCTCAAGGGAGAGAGCGTATAGGTAGGATTCCATATGCTTCGGCAGTGAGATCTATCATGTATGCCATGACATGTACACGACCAGATGTCGCATACTCACTAGGGGTAGTAAGTAGATACCAATCTGATCCAGGGGAGAATCACTGGAAGATTGTCAAAACCATCCTGAAGTATTTGAGAAATACTAAGGACCAGTGGCTTGTTTATGGTGAATCGGATTTGAGACTTATAGGGTTTACAGACTCTAGTTTCCAGTCTGATTATGATGACAGCAAAAGTGTATCGGGATTTATTTTTACCCTTAATGGTGGGGCTATCTGCTGGAAAAGTTCCAAGCAGCACACAGTGGCTGATTCAGTTTGTGAGGCAGAGTATGTCGTTGCATCAGATGCTGCCAAAGAAACGGTGTGGCTGAGGAAATTCATCACCGAGCTTAAAGTAGCACCCTCCCTTGTTGGTCCAGTTCTACTCTACTGTGACAGCTCTGGAGCCATTGCTCAGACAAAGAAACCAAAGGCACACCAGCGGACGAAGCATATTCTGCGCCGCTATCATCTCATTCAGAAAATTATAGATCGAGGTGACGTCGATCTTCAGAAGATTGATGGGAAGGAGAACTTGGCTGACCCATTCACTAAAGCCATTGCGATGAAGGAGTTCGACAACTATAAGTCAAAGATGGGTATTAGATACTGCACCGATTGGCTTTAGGCCAAGTGGGAGATTGTTGGGAATAGTATCCCAAAGCCAATCGTCAGCCTGTTGACGGTTGTGCTCATTTTTATATTTATACATGAATTATGAATTAATAAAAATTATTTTGATATTTTTCATCACAAAATATTTCATCTTCTAATGAACTTTTATGTTGTAGTAAAGTCCTTAGGATTATTTAGACTCGACAAAGGAGGATTTGTCATTTAGTCCTTAAATCTGTTCGCGACCAAATGATATGTTGTTACCAAGGACGACAATATTTATCAAGCATAGGTCATTGTGTGCCATATAGGTTGGTTGTCCTCTTAACCAATGAGTGTGGAGACACTAGTATGGCATACAGGTGAGATGTAAGGGTACATCTGCACTGAACGTGACCAACTCCAGAGCTATTTCTACTGCCAAGATTTGCTCTGATAGAATTATTGGGAATAGTGTCCCAAAGCCAATCGTCAGCCTGTTGACGGTTGTGCTCCTTTTGTATTAGTACATGAATTATAAATAAATAAAAGTTATTTTGATATTTTTTCATCACAAATGTTTCATCTTCTAATGAACTCCTGTGTTGTGGTGAAGTCCTTAGGACTATTTAGACTCGACAAAGGAGGATTTGTCGTTTAGTCCTTAAACATGTTCGCGACCAAATGATACGTTGTTACCAAGGACGATAATATTTATCGAGCATAGGTCGTTGTGTGCCATATGGGTTGGTTGTCCTCATAACCAAAGAGTGTGGAGACACTGGTATGGCATACAGGTGAGATGTAATGGTACATCTGCACTGAACGTGACCAACTCCGGAGCTATTTCTGCTATCAAGATTTGCTCCGATGGGATATGGGTATAAATGTCCCTCCGACCTGAGACCGCCACGGTGACTTGCAAGCAACTCACTGCACTTAGGCACTGGACTATCTGAATTTCTAATTCAGTGACGGAAGGTTGCTGGGTGTAGTCAAGTACTTAACTTGTCGGTGCGTGTGTCAAGATGGGATTGACCACTCCAGTTTAGGAGCTGTGTACAGTCATGTTTCAATTTAGCAAAACCTTGGCCAGGGTAGTCCTAGTGAGGAGTCACAAGACTAATTGAGTTGAGCACGATTCGGATGATATCATCAGGGTTGACAGTTTAACTCTGAGTCATCCTAAACACAGGGGTCAAAAGGGATGAATTATACGGTAACCATATTCACGTAGGTTCTGAATATTGCGATTGCGATTATTCGACCTATCCGATCATCGGGTACCATTGCTAGATGGTCACTTCGATTAGTACAGAAATTGGTTCCTGTGCTACCGACTTAGGTTCGAACCTGCGGGGTCACACACATTAGAGGTTCCTTTCTGATCTGATGGCTGATTATGAGTCTTATCTATCTGGAACTCTATGATTGAGAATTAGGATTCTCTAATCATGAGTTCCACACATTTTGGGTACCGAGGTCAAAATTTTGAATTTCGAATTTTGAATTTGAAATTTGAATTCTTTGATCAGGGTTTCATATCGATGGTCTCTGATGCCTGATTGCCCATCGGATTTGGACTCAACATTTATGAGAGGTTTAATTAGTGATTTAATCACTAATTAACTCAATTTGATTGAGTAATTATTTTTGGATCAAGTCCAATTGAATTGGATTCAGTTTGGATTGACCCGATTAGGTTAAATGTTGACCTAATCGCTAAGGTGGTTTAGTCCCTGATTTGATCAGGGGTTAGGTTTAGTTAATTTCTGATTTGATTAGGATTTTATTAAGCCTAATTAAGCCTAATTATGTTGGGTTTAATTTGGTCTAATTGTGCTCAACCTATTTTAAACTAGGTTGGCTCAATTTGAATCAAACCACCTTGTTTTAAATTCCCTGCATCACCCAACTTCCTTGCACCCATTTGAATTCACGAGAAGAAACTTCTCGTGAAATTTTTCTCACATAAAACCCTTCCCCACATCCTCATTTGTGTGCCATATGGATGGATAAATTAATTAGTTAGCCATTCAAATTCAAAGCATGTTTGAATTTGAATGGATAACTTATCACTTGCCCTTTCATCCTTATCCATTTTGTGCACCACATTACTTACACGAGAAAAGGTTTCTCGTGAAACTTTTTCACACACAAAGAGCCACGCCCCTTCTCTTCTCACGCCCAAAAGGATAGGGATAAGTTGATTTTCGTTTGAATTCAAATTTGATTTAAATTTAAATGTGTAACCTCTTGTCTTTATCCTCTCACGCGGATAAGACATGTTCGACGTTGTTTTAAAAAGAGGAGAAAGGTGGGACGTGTGTAGAAAAATTAGGAGAGAAACTTTGGGGCATGAGGAAGGCTTCTGCGCAAGGTGAAGGTCCAAAACCTTCCAAGAGAAAAAGAAAGAAAAGAGAGAAAATTGGGCACAGGGTTTTTGGTGTGTACCCTAGGGTTTCTACCTAGGGTTCGGGAAGTGAGATTGGTGTGCCACGAGTGTCGTGAGTCCACCAAATTTCAGAGAGAGATCCATCAGCCTCTCAAGTAACTGTGCAGATGATCTAGAGCATCCGAGAAGTCAGCATACATCGATCGAAGGAGTTCGATCAACATCTGCCATCAAAAGGGTGAAATCACGAACTAGCATTCGTGAGGAGCTGATCAGACAGGAGCTTCGTGTGGACGATCCGCAGAGGCCAGACAGTTGGGTGGCTGCGACGTGACAATCAGAGCCCTCCGATGGTGATCAGATTATGGTGATCGACTACCCGCAAAAGGTGATGTGTTCTGAACACAGTACTGTAAAACGTTTACTGATTCAAATTTGAATTTCAAATTTAAATGCATGCTGTTGTATCATATTAGTATTAATTAATGAGATTAATTAATAATTCCACTGTAAAATAGTAATTTTGAAAAAGTTTTAAAATTACCATTTTGCCCTTGCACTAAATTTTCACTTCAATTGGTATCAGAGCAGGTTCTAGAATATGATATACATATGCATGCGTAGATTAAGGTGTAATCTATAAGTTTAAATTTGAAATTCAAAATTCGAAATTCAAAAAGATTTGAAATTTGAAATTTAAAATTTGTTAGAAGTTTTAAATTTGAAATTCAAAATTTGAAATTTGGTTGAAATCTCAAATTTGAAATTTGAAATTTGAAATTCAAAATTTGAAATTTGAAATTCAAAATTTGAAATTTGAAATTTGGTTGAAATCTCAAATTTGAAATTTGAAATTTGAAATTCGAAATTTGAAATTTGAAATTCAAAATTCAAAATTTAAAATTCAAAGATTGAAAATTCGAAATTTGAAATTTGGTTGAAATCTCAAATTTGAAATTTAAAATTTAAAATTTGAAATTTGAAATTTGAAATTCAAAATTTAAATTTTGAAATTTGTATATTTAGATATACATGATCCAAGTAGCAAGTAATCTAATTGGGTTGGTTGCCATGGCCGTCCGGTCATAGGAGAAAAGTAGGGTTTAAAGGCCCTCTCTTCCCATTCGATGGGGTCTCCTATGGCGGTAGGGGTGCCGATGCAATTATATCCCATGCCGATGAAGCAGCGAAAGGACTTAATTAAGAAATTTATCATGAATGTGTTAGATTAGATCTAAAAGAAAATTTATGATTTATTTTGAGTTATTTTTTGTTATGAAATGAGCAATAGAATTGCTGTTTATGAAATGTGCTGACCCGTTTGTGAAATGAGTTAACACATTTGGTGAACAGAAAATAAAATCTTTCAAATTTGAAAATTGTTTTCGAAATACCAAACCCTGACCCATCAGCCCAAGTACTTAATTAAAAGAATTAAGTGTTGTCTAGTAGGTCTAGAATTGTGAATTAAGACCTAAGACAATTGCATAAACTTTTGGGTCAATGGGTTAGATGAATTAGGTCCATAATTGGGTTAGACCTAAGGTTAGTTTAAAAAATGGACGAATTAGAGTAATTGGTCAAATCTAATCAAAAGTTGAATTAGATTAGGTCAAGGATACTCTAGACTCAACTTCAATAGTTGTAGTTGAATGGGTCCATGTCTTTAACTAGACCAAGATGGACTTAATTCATGGCTACGCGGTGGAGCTCTATTTACTAAGTTGATCAAAATTAAAACTAATGAACCGGTTGGTGTCTAAGGTAAGTTCGGCAGTTTTGACCAGTGGTTCTTAAGCGGGAGCTACTCACATTGATTGGATCATTGACGAGTTAATGGCAAATCCCCACCACTGATCTCACTTACCTGGCCAATCTGGTAAGTTAGATTTTGATTAGATCACTTGGTGATTAGAGCTCACCCATGTCATTAGGTAAATCAGTATGACTGATTTAGGTGCTCCTAATGCCAGCTTTAATTAAATTCCTTTTAATCTGACTTGGTGAAGTCAGTGGGAGGATTGAAATTGGCTGGATGATTTCTTCTCTACTATTCTTTAATAAAATCCTCAAAATTATTAGGTCCCTAAAATGATTAAGTTATAATGATAACTAAGTCATAGCCTCCCATTAAGTGAATGATAATGAGTCCATTAGTTCAATGATCATTGGAGGCCCAAAGGCCTGGTGCTCATTGGCTAATGGAATTATTATTCATAATATGATAATTTGATTGAGTCTTTCTGATGGTGGTTAGGTTGGCCAGCCAAAGTCGGGCCTGATCATTTATTGGTCCGATTCACTAAATTAAGTCATGTTAATGGTTGGACCTAACCAGATCTTTTCATTGGAGGCCAAAGCCTACTGATTAGGTTCTGGGGCAAAATAAATTACTAGAAGTTGTTTAGAGAAACAACTGGTTAAGAACCTACCCATAGATGCACATGGGTTGACCAACCAAAGTTGGGCTCGTGTGTAGTCTGTGTGGATTCTAGTACCCATTAAGGAATTAAAGTAATTTCTCGAATTGGAGGATGAGGCTACCAGTTCGTAAAAATATTGGGAAAAACTTTAGACTAAAGTCCAAGTCTTTAGTATTAATTTATGTACTAATAGAGGTCTCGTTTTCCTTTAAGCAGCTATGGCCACTACCCTGTCGCTCCGGTCATTATTAGATAATGACAAGCTCATGGGACCCAATTTCGATAGCTGGTATCGAAAATTGAAAATCGTCCTTGAGCATGAGCAGATCCTTTATGTAGTAACGGATCCAGCACCTGAGGAGCCAGCTCCGAACGCTAGTAAGGCGATCCGAGATACTTACTTGAAGTGGCTCAATGATTGCACCACCGTTCGATGTATTATGCTGGCAGCAATGAATGATGAGTTCAGTCGAAGGTTTGAGAACGCCCAGCCACAGGAGATGCTTCAAATGTTGAACGACTCCTTTGGCACGCCTGACGACGTTGAAAGGCACAAAACTAGTTGTGCTATTTTCAATGCTCGGATGAGGGATGGGGCCTCAGTCACTGATCATGTACTGTATATGATCGAGATGATTGAGCGCCTAAGCAAATTGGGCTTTCCTCTGCATGAGCAGCTCGGTAAGGATGCGATCCTTAATTCCTTGCCCAAGTCCTTCCTCCCATTCCTTACTCATTTTTGAATGACAAAGCCTGCAGTAAACTACCATGGATTGTTGGGGTTGCTGCAGAACTTTGAGAAGGATCACCAACTCCATAAGGAGTCGGTGAATGTAGTGGGAGGGTCTTCTTCTCGTCGTCAACCCTTTGGGAAGGGGAAGAAGAACAAGAAGAAGAAAAATAAGAAGGTGCAATCTCATGCTGGGACAGTAGCACGGGGTCAGACCAAGAAGCGCAAGCATGACCAGAGCCAGGCGGAGTGCTTCTTTTGCAAGAAGCACGGGCATTGGAAGAGGAACTGTCCTCAATACATTGCCTCCCTGGATCCGAACAGGCCAAAGAAGAAGCAAGGTAATTATATGATAACTCCTTGCAACTTTTCGATTTGTGATACTACTGCCTGGGTATTGGATACCGGAAGCCCTTATCATATTTGTAATTCGATGCAGGGTCTGCAGGTCAGTAGGAGATTTGATGAAGGCAAGAGGTTCCTGAATGTTGGAGATGGAAGCAAAGTTCCAGTTCTAGCTTTAGGAATCATGAGTCTTGTAATCAATTCTCGTAATGTAATTCTGAGTGAATGTCACTATTGTCCAAGTTTTTTATTAAATATTATTTCTATAGGCCTTTTGGCCATGTACGGTTATGATTTTTTAATAAAAAGAAATATTTGCAATATCATTTTGAATGGTGTTACAATATTTGTTGGACAATTAAATAATAGAATTTACTTACTATCACAGCCTGTTAATGTGGTTCAAAAATTTGGTAAACACTCTAGAATAGATAATGTGTCAGAAGTCTACCTTTGGCACTGTAGGCTAGGTCATATCAATAAGAACAGGATAAACAGGTTGGCTCAAGAAAGAATTCTTGAAGTTAGTGATTGTGAATCACTTCCAACCTGTGAGTCCTGTCTTCTTGGAAAGATGACCAAGTCACCTTTTACTAGAAAAGGTGAGCGAGCCAGTGAACTCTTAGGTCTGGTACATTCTGATGTATGTGGACCCATGAGCTCAAGTGCAAGAGATGGATTTTTCTACTTCATAACCTTCACAGACGACCTATCTAGGTATGGGTATGTCTATTTAATGAAGCATAAGTCGGAATCATTTGAAATGTTCAAACTATTTCGAAATGAGGTAGAAAAACAAACTGGGAAGTATATTAAAACTCTTCAATCTGATCGAGGAGGTGAATACCTTTCCAATGAGTTTCTGACGTATCTAGGGGAGAATGGGATTCTCTCTCAGTGGACTCCTCCTGGAACACCACAGCATAATGGTGTGTCTGAAAGGAGGAATCGGACCCTGTTAGACATGGTTCGATCCATGATGGGGTTTGCTGGTCTGCCGATCTCCCTCTGGGGATATACGCTCGAATAGGCTTGTTACCTTCTAAATAGAGTTCCGAGTAAGTCTGTAGCCAAAACGCCATATGAGATATGGATAGGACGTAAGCCAGTACTCTCGCACCTTAGGGTTTGGGGATGTCCGGCTTATGTTAAACGTTTAATTACAGACAAGCTTGGACCTAGGTCTGACAAGTGTAATTTTATAGGGTACCCAAAAGAGACCAAAGGGTATTATTTCTACCTTGCTGATGAGCAAAAGGTGTTTGTCAGCCTTAAGGCAATCTTTTTAGAAAAGGAGTTCCTTAGTGAAGGAACTGTTGCCTCTAAAGTCGAACTTGACGAAGTTCGACAGGTGGAAAAATCGACACATGTTACTGAACCTGAATCGGATTTGATTAGATCAGATCCGGAGCCCATTGATTATGCACCCTTAAGGCAGTCTGGTAGAGTACCACATCAACCGGACAGATACTATGGTTTCTTGGTCCGGGATGGTGATCCTATCGAACTTGATGAAAATGATGAGGATCCGATCACCTACATGGATGCAATGCAGAGACCTGACCCTGAGAAATGGCTAGAGGCCATGAAATCCGAAATGGAGTCCATGAAGGTCAACGATGTGTGGACATTGGTTGACCCACCCGAAGGAGTAAAATCCATAGGGTGTAAGTGGGTCTTCAAAAGGAAGAGGGGCGCAGATGGAAAGGTGGAGACCTATAAAGCCCGTCTGGTTGCCAAGGGATATCGTCAACGTTATGGTATAGACTATGACGAGACGTTTTCTCCGTGGCAATGCTCAAATCCATTCGGATTATGCTTGCGATAGCTGCCCATCTGGACTATGAAATCTGGCAGATGGATGTGAAGACAGCTTTCCTAAACGGAGAGCTGGACGAAGAGGTGTATATGATACAACCTGAAGGGTTCACATCCACAGATGAGTCTAAGGTGTGCAAGCTACAGAGGTCCATTTATGGACTTAAGCAGGCATCTCGGAGTTGGAACATACATTTTGATAGGACGATCAAAACGTATGGCTTCGTTAAGAACGGAGAAGAACCCTGCATTTATAAGTGGGCTAATGGTCCAGCAGTAGTATTTCTTGTATTGTACGTGGATGACATTCTCTTAATCGGGAATGATGTCCCTGCATTACAGGGAATAAAGATTTGGCTATCGTCACAGTTCTCCATGAAGGATTTGGGAGAAGCTTCCTACATCCTAGGGATGAGGATCTATAGGGATAGATCGAAAAAGTTGCTTAGCTTATCCCAGTCCACGTACATTGATACTATGCTGAAAAGGTTCAGCATGAAAAATTCTAAGAAAGGCTATCTACCGATAGGCCATGGAATTTCTCTCTCAAAGAGGGATTGTCCGACAACACCTCAAGAGAGAGAGCGTATGGGTAGGATTCCATATGCTTCGGCAGTGGGATCTATCATGTACGCCATGACATGTACACGACCAGATGTGGCATACTCACTAGGGGTAGTGAGTAGATACCAATCTGATCCAGGAGAGAATCACTGGAAGGTTGTTAAAACCATCCTGAAGTATTTGAGAAATACTAAGGACCAGTGGCTTATATATGGTGAATCGGACTTGAGACTTATAGGGTTTACAGACTCTAGTTTCCAGTCTGATCGCGATGATAGCAAGAGTGTGTCAGGATTTATTTTTACCCTTAATGGTGGGGCTGTCTGCTGGAAGAGTTCCAAGCAGCACACTGTGGCTGATTCAGTATGCGAGGCGGAGTATATTGCTGCATCAGATGCTGCCAAAGAAGCGGTGTGGCTGAGGAAATTCATCACCGAGCTCGGAGTAGCACCCTCCCTTGTTGGTCCAGTTCTGCTCTACTGCGACAGCTCTGGAGCCATTGCTCAGGCGAAGGAACCAAAGGCACACCAGCGGACGAAGCATATTCTGCGCCGCTACCATCTCATCCGGGAGATCGTGGATCGAGGTGACGTCGACCTTCAGAAGATCGACGGGAAGGAGAACCTGGCCGACCCATTCACTAAAGCCATTGCGGTGAAGGAGTTCAACGACTACAAGTCGAAGATGGGTATTAGATACTGCACCGATAGGCTTTAGGTCAAGTGGGAGATTGTTGGGAATAGTATCCCAAAGCCAATCGTCAGCTTGTTGATGGTTGTGCTCCTTTTGTATTAGTACATGAATTATAAATAAATAAAAGTTATTTTGATATTTTTTCATCACAAATATTTCATCTTCTAATGAACTCCTGTGTTGTGGTGAAGTTCTTAGGACTATTTAGACTCGACAAAGGAGAATTTGTCGTTTAGTCCTTAAACATGTTCGTGACCAAATGATACGTTGTTACCAAGGACGACAATATTTATCGAGCATAGGTCGTTGTATGCCATATGGGTTGGTTGTCCTCATAACCAAAGAGTGTGGAGACACTGGTATGGCATACAGGTGAGATGTAATGGTACATCTGCACTGAACGTGACCAACTCCGGAGCTATTTCTGCTGTCAAGATTTGCTCCGATGGGATATGGGTATAAATGTCCCTCCGACCTGAGACCGCCACGGTGACTTGCAAGCAACTCACTGCACTTAGGCACTGGACTACCTGAATTTCTAATTCAGTGACGGAAGGTTGCTGGGTGTAGTCAAGTACTTGACTTGTCGGTGCATGTGTCAAGATGGGATTGACCACTCCAGTTTAGGAGCTGTGTACAGTCGTGTTTCAATTTAGCAAAACCTTGGCCAGGGTAGTCCTAGTGAGGAGTCACAGGACTAATTGAGTTGAGCACGATTCGGATGATATCATCAGGGTTGATAGTTTAACTCTGAGTCATCCTAAACACAGGGGTCAAAAGGGATGAATTATACGGTAACCATATTCACGTAGGTTCTGAATGTTACGATTGCGATTATTCGACCTATCCGGTCGTCGGGTACCATTGCTAGATGGTCACTTCGATTAGTACAGAAATTGGTTCCTGTGCTACCGGCTTAGGTTCGAACCTGCGGGGTCACACACATTAGAGGTTCCTTTCTGATCTGATGGCTGATTATGAGTCTTATCTATCTGAAACTCTATGATTGAGAATTAGGATTCTCTAATCATGAGTTCCACACATTTTGGGTACCGAGGTCAAAATTTTGAATTTCGAATTTTGAATTTGAAATTTGAATTCTTTGATCAGGGTTTCATATCGATGGTCTCTGATGCCTGATTGCCCATCGGATTTGGACTCAACATTTATGAGAGGTTTAATTAGTGATTTAATCACTAATTAACTCAATTTGATTGAGTAATTATTTTTGGATCAAGTCCAATTGAATTGGATTCAGTTTGGATTGACCCGATTAGGTTAAATGTTGACCTAATCGCTAAGGTGGTTTAGTCCCTGATTTGATCAGGGGTTAGGTTTAGTTAATTTCTGATTTGATTAGGATTTTATTAAGCCTAATTAAGCCTAATTATGTTGGGTTTAATTTGGTCTAATTGTGCTCAACCTATTTTAAACTAGGTTGGCTCAATTTGAATCAAACCACCTTGTTTTAAATTCCCTGCGTCACCCAACTTCCTTGCACCCATTTGAATTCACGAGAAGAAACTTCTCGTGAAATTTTTCTCACGTAAAACCCTTCCCCACATCCTCATTTGTGCACCATATGGATGGATAAATTAATTAGTTAGCCATTCAAATTCAAAGCATGTTTGAATTTGAATGGATAACTTATCACTTGCCCTTTCATTTTTATCCATTTTGTGCGCCACATTACTTACACGAGAAAAGGTTTCTCATGAAACTTTTTCACGCACAAAGAGCCACGCCCCTTCTCTTCTCACACCCAAAAGGATAGGGATAAGTTGGTTTTTGTTTGAATTCAAATTTGATTTGAATTCAAATGTGTAACCTCTTGTCTTTATCCTCTCACGCGGATAAGACACGTTCGACGTTGTTTTAAAAAGAGGAGAAAGGTGGGACGTGCGTAGAAAAATTAGGAGAGAAACTTTGGGGCGTGAGAAAGGCTTCTGTGCAAGGTGAAGGTCCAAAACCTTTCGAGAGAAAAAGAAAGAAAAAAGAGAAAATTGGGTGCAGGGTTTTCGATGTGTACCCTAAGGTTTCTACCTAGGGTTCGGGAAGTGAGATTGGTGTGCCACGAGTGTCATGAGTCCACCAAATTTTAGAGAGAGATCCATCAGCCTCTCAAGTAACTGTGCAAATGATCCAGAGCATCTGAGAAGTCGGCACACATCGATCGAAGGAGTTCGATCAACATCTGCCATCAAAAGGGTGAAATCACGAACTAGCATTCGTGAGGAGCTGATCAGACAGGAGCTTCGTGTGGACGATCCACAGAGGCCAGACAGTTGGGTGGCTGCGACGTGACAATCAGAGCCCTCCGACGGTGATCAGATTGCGGTGATCGACTACCCGCAAAAGGTGATGTGTTCTGAACACAGTACTGTAAAACGTTTACTGATTCAAATTTGAATTTCAAATTTAAATGCATGCTGTTGTATCATATTTAGATCCTAGTGTAGGGTTAGTTAGTATTAATTAAGGAGATTAATTAATAATTCCACTGTAAAATAGTAATTTTGAAAAAGTTTTAAAATTACCATTTTGCCCCTGCACTAAATTTTCACTTCAAGAATATGGGTATAAATATCCCTCTGACCTAAGACCGCCACGATGACTTGCAAGCAACTCCCTGCACTTAGGCACTGGACTACCTGAATTTTTAATTCAGTGACGGAAGGCTACTGGGGGTAGTCAAGTAATTGACTTGTCGGTGTGTGTGTCAAGATGGGATTGACCACTCCAGTTTAGGAGCTGTGCACAGTCGTGTTTCAATTTAGCAAAACCTTGGCCAGGGTAGTCCTTGTGAGGAGTCACAGGACTGTTTGAGTTGAGCACGATTCGGATGATCTGATCAGGGTTGACAGTTTAACCCTGAGTCATTCTAAACACAGAGGTCAAAAGGATGAATTATACAGTAACCATATTCACGTAGGTTCTGAGTGTTGCGATTGTGACTATTCGATCTATCCAATCGTTGAGTACCATTGCTAGATGGTCACTTCGATTAGTACAGGAATTGGTTCCTGTGCTACCGACTTAGGTTCGAACCTGCGGGGTCACACACATTAGAGGTTCTTATCTGATCTGATGGCTGATGTAGAATCCTACATATTTGGAACTCAGTGATCAAGAATCAGGATTCTCTGATCATGAGTTCCACACATTATGGGTACCAGGGTCAAGAGTCTCACTGGTTGGGATTTTTCGATCAGGTTTACATATCGATGAATTCTGATGCCTGATTGCCCATCGAATTTGAACTCAGTATTTATGAGAGGTTTAATTAGTGATTTGATCACTAATTAACTCAATTTGATTAAGTAATTATTTTTGGATCAAGTCCAATTGAATTGGATTCTGTTGGGTTTGACCCGATTAGGTTAAGAGTTGACCTAATCGTCGAGATGGTTTGGTCCCTGATTTGATCAGGGGTTGGGCTTTGTCAATTCTTGATTTGATTAGAATTTTATTGAGCCTAATTAAACCTAATTAAGTTGGGTTTAAATTAGTCTAATTGGACCTAACTTATTTGGTTTCAATTAGGTTGGTTTAAATAATTAAACCACCTTGACCCAATCTCCATGCGCCACCTCACTTCCATTGCACCCATTCGGATTCATGAGAAGGAACTTCTCATGAATTTTTTTCTCACGCCAAGCCCTCTCCATGCCCCACTTTAATGTTCCAAATGGATGGATAAGGATGATTGGTTGGCCATTCAAATTCAAAATAAAATTTGAATTTGAATGGGCAATCAATCTTTGCACCTTATCCCTTTTTTTATGCCCTATTTATTACATGAGAAAAGATTTCTCATGAAATCACTCCATGCACAATTTAAGCCATGCCTTACATCTTTAGTGGATAAGGGATGAGATGGTGTCTATTTGAATTTAAAATTTGATTTGAATTCAAATGTGCAATTACTCATCTTTATCCTTTCTTTTGGATAAGACGTTTGACGTTGTTATAAAAGGAGGAGAAGAGTGGGGTGTGTAAGAGAAGTTTTTTTGGAGAAAAATTTTGAGGCGTGAGAAGTCTTGTGCGTGAGAAGGAAGTCCATATCCTTCCAAGAGAAAAAGAAAGAAAAGAAAGAAAAGTGGGTGCAAGGTTTCCGATGAGTTCCCTAGAGTTTTAGCCTGGGGTTCGGAAAGTGAAAAAGTAAGCTACGAGTGTCGTGAGCCCACAAAATCTCAAGGAGATCTTCAACATCCTCTCAAGCATGTATGTTGATGATCCGAAGCATCTGAAGAATCGATAGACATCGATCGAAGGAGTTCGATCAGCATCCGCCATCAAAAGGACTCTACAACGAGCTAGCACTCGTGAGGAGTCGATCAGATCGAGAGCTTCATGTGGACGATCCGCACAGGCCAGACATGCTGTGTGGCTATGTCACGATGATCATACTCTCCCGACGGTGATCAGATTGCGACGATCTACTACCCGCACAAAGATATTATGTTCTGAACACATTACAGTAAAGTATTTACTATTCGAATTTGAATTTCAAATTTAAATGAATGAATGCTATATATCATATTTAGATCCTTGTGTAAGGTAAATTTATGTTAATTAATTAGATTAATTAATATCTTTCCACAGTAAAATCATAATTTTGAAAAAATTTTAAAATTACCATTTTACCCCTTCACTGAATTTTTCCACACACATAAGGGCCTCTCCCCCATCCGATCTGAAAATAACCAGGCCTTCAATTTTGCTCATGTTAGGATGAGATTCTCCTCCTGTTCCTAACATGGCTGTGGGGGCACATAAGGGCCATTGTAAGGGCCTCTCCCCCCATCCGGTCTGAAAATAATCGGGCCTTCGACTTTGCTCATGTTAGGACGAGGTTCTCCTCCTGTTCCTAACATGGTTTTGTTTCGGTCGTCCGAAGGGGCTATTCCCTGTTGTTACAAATTCATGCCAAAAGAAGAGATATGCAATTATGAAAGGAACTTTGATTTAAGGCAAAGTTGTTTGTAATACATTCACAGATTTTTCAAATCCCATAGTCGCAAAAGGCCTGCTCCCCGTTGAGGTCCTCCAGAGATGGAGTTGATGATCCCGATTGGAGGCCGATCTTCAGGCTGCTCTTCCCTCCTCGGAGGCTCTGGTTGTGGCAGGGCCCTTGGCTGATCTTTTCTGCCTTCAGACCAACGTCGAATGAATTTATCGAGCCGACCTCGTCTGATGAGCTCCTCGATCTCGTCTTGGAGCTGAATGCATTCCTCCGTGTCGTGGCTGTGGTCATGATGGTAGAGGCAGAACTTGTTGGGGTTGCACTTTTCAGGGTGTGTGCGCATTCTTTCCGGCCTTGGCAGCTGCTCCGTGACTTCCATCAGCACTTGGGTTTTTAATGCATTGAGAGGGGCATAGCTACGGAATCTTCCTGGGGGAGAGCCCCGCCGAACTCTGCAGTCCGGGCTTCTCTGCTTACGCACTCGGGGAGGGGTTTGGACATGCCTGTGTCCAGGGGGAGTTTGAGAACGTGGCCGAGCTTCACTCGGCCTCCTTTCAACCGCGAGCTTACTGGAGTCGCCCGCCTGCCGCTCCTTCACGGCCTCCTCATCTTTCAGTTTGAAGGCTTCCTCCGCTCGGGCATATCCTTCTGCCCGAGCCAGCAGATCGACGAAGTCTCTAGGGTACTTCTTTTTCAAGGAGAAGAGGAGGTCGTTCTTTTGAAGGCCGCTCTTCAGGGCGGCCATTGCGACTGATTGGTCCAGGTTCTGGACTTCTAAGGCGGCAGCGTTGAAACGGCTGACGTAAGCCTGGATGGACTCTCCCTCCTTTTGCTTGATGTTGATGAGGGACTCCAAACCTCGTCAAGGATGCCGGCTGCTGACGAAATGAGCCACGAACTGGTGACTCATCTGGTCAAAGGAGAAGATTGTACCCGACTTCAGTGTCGAGTACCAATTTCTTGCTGCTCCCTTCAAGGTGGATGGGAAAGCTCGACACAGGATGGCGTATGGTGCGTCGTGGAGCAGCATCATGGTTCGGAAGGCCTCCAAGTGATCAACTGGATCCGAGGTCCCATCGTAACTCTCGAATTGGGGAAGTTTGAAGTTTGGCGGGATTGGTTCCTGCATGATCATTTGAGAGAAAGGGGGGTCAGTACAGATGTCCTCACCGTAAACAGTGGGGGTACGGTGGAGCTCGTCGATCTGTCAGTTCATTTCCTGGAACCTTTGATCCAGGAGGTCCTCTCGACTATGAGCCTCGAGGGTCTTCTGGTGGAATAGAGGTAGGGACTCTCCGGGGGTAGAATCATGATCGGATGGAGGACTCTCCGCCTTCTGCTTCTCCTTTCTGGGGAAGACAGGGCGGCTGGCCCAAGTGGCCCGCCCGATCGTCGGATTCTGGAACTCCGATGATGCTCTTTCCAGCCGCATAGATGCTTGCGGCTGTTGTGGCTGCTGTTGCATGGCTTGCACTGCTTCGGTGAGGCCCCTGACCTGCTGAACCAGCAGGTCGAACTGCTCCATGCCTACTGTCATTGTCGGAGGGGGAGCTTGGAAAATCAGTGATGAGGTTGGAGCTTACGAAGCTCGCTGAGATCTGACCACGGAGGCCGTGGATCGTCTGGTGGATGCCCTTCGAGGAGGCATCAGGTGAAGATCTGACAGAAGATCGAAGAAGAAGATGTTGGAGAGGATGATCGGAGGTGGTCCTGTTGAGCACTCCTTCAAGAACAAGGGTACTGCGAAGGCACAGGCCCTTCCTCTAGTGCCAATCCTGTTGGTGCAAAATTCTGCTGGCACCGGAGAAGCTGGAGTCGAGGAAGTCGCGGTCACCACCGGGACCTGCAAAAGAAGTCTAAATCGGAGTTGGGGTTGCTCCGGCAAGACCCTCCGATGCTCAAGTCAGTACTCTGCCTCAACAAGAATGGAGTGCTCGAATAAAAATTTTAACAGAATTTTGAGATAGAGTTTTGAGCTTAGAGAAAAATATATCTGGGAGTCTCCTTTTTATAGATGGAGAGCATAACTGATTGACAGTGACATCTGTAACCGCCTGGTAGTGGGCCGTTCAGGGCCACGCAGAGTCTGTTACGGAGAGTAGTGGCATCAGGGATCGTTCAGAGTCACGTGAAATCTGTTATGGAGAGTGGAGTGATGTTCATTGTCGTGACTTGCCGAAGAGTGGTGGGATCGCATGGGGATCCGTTACAGGAAGTAGAGTAGAATCGTGGCCATCATCGTGGCTTGCCAGAGAGTTCAGGCCTATCGGCTGAAGCTCGATTGGGGCATCTGAAGGAGTGGGGCAGCTCTGTCTAAGAGGAGTTTGGATGTTTCCGAGGTTACTGACATGCCCGCTGCTACTGGGTACCTTGGGTGTTGACGCTGCAAGCGAAAATCATTTGCTATGGAAGCTCAGACGAAAACTTTTTTGTTGGCGAAGCTCAGCTTCATTAGGAATCCGACAGAGGGTTGACCGACGGTGGACTTCGGATGGTGCTATAGGGGTTCATCTGCTGGAGGAGCCAGGAGGGTTCTGTGAAAATTCAATTAGCATTGTTGAAATTCGATCACTGGAGCCCATCTGTTGTAGGAGTTCGTCTGAAATCTATCTGCTACAGAAGTTCGATCGGAGTCTGGTTCTTGTAGAAGTCTGGATGGGGACCGTTTATTGAAGAAGCTCGGCTGAGGCCCGCCTGCAACAGAAGTCTGGAAGGAATTCATTTACAATAGAAGCTCGGAGGGAATTCGCTTACAACAGAGATCCGACGTGGACCACTCATAGTAGAAATTTGAAGTGGACCGCCTGTAGTAGAAGCTCTGAGCAGACCGTTTGTAGTAGAAGCTCGGAGTAGACTTCTTGTAGTAGAAGTTCGGAGTAGACTTCTTGTAGTAGAAGTTTGGATGAAGCCCACCTACAATAAAAGTTCGGGGCAGAAATCCGACTCTCATAGGAGCTCGGGTGAAATCCAGAAGGCAATCGACCACTGTAGAAATGTAGATGGAGTCTGGTCACTGCAGGGATCTGCCATTGGGGAAGTTCGTCCATTGACAAAGTCTGGAGGAAGTTCGGATTAGAGTCGATCGTGGTTGGAAGAAGTCTGAAGAGATTCGGAGATCAATCGATCGCTGCGAGAGGTCGGCTGATAATGGAGTTTGGAGGACACTTGGAGCAGTCCGATGGCGGCCGAAGGAGTTTGCCATTGGAGAAGTCCGGAAGGTTCAGTAGGAGCTTGATGCGTAGTCGTTGATAGCACCAAAAATAACTCTACTCACTACGTAGGTAGGATGAGTCGAGATCGTATCCTCAGGGATCTTGGGCTAAGTTGAGATTGCAAGGTAAAAGAAAGAAGCGTTGTTTTTGATTTAGAAAATAAATTATCGTAAAATTGAGGTAATTAAAAAATAAAGAGCTCAAGAGTTTTGAATTAATTTGCACTAGCAGAGTTGTATCTCTTTTTTAACTAAATAGATGTGATTAATCTTAGAAAAAATATCTGTCTTTCCTCGGCACGCTCCATACCCGTAGATCACGGCGCGTCTCTGAAAAGTACTAGGTAAACAACTCTTCTTTCCTCGGCACGCCCCGTATCCGTAGATCACGGCGCATCTCCGGAAAGTAAAAGTTGTTCCTAATATTAATCTAACAAGAAAGCATAAATAAAAGCATATGAAAGGGAGCAAATAAAGAACTCATGACAATTTAAATAAAAAAGCATAATCTTTATTGCATATAAAGAAATACAGAAAAGTTTAGAACAATAAACCATCTCTGTGTCGTTACAAAATTTCTTCTCCACTCCCGAGACTGCTAGCCTAGCTGCTCATGAAGTAGTCCCTTTCTATTCCTCTATGCAAGGCTCTAGAAGAATTTCTGGGCTTCTCCTCCAATGAGAGTACAAAAGTCTTTTTATAGGTGTTAGGAGGGAGGAGTTTTACATGATTTTTCGATGTGGGACTAAAAAAATTACAAATCTTTCAACATATTTCTAAATATTATTTTTTTCTTTATTTTGAACTTGTCTGCAGTGTGCCCACACCCGCGTCAGCGCCCGTCCCCGCATCCATGCCGCGTCCTACATCCACGCCCCGTGTCCAAACCGCGTCCCGCGTCCGCGCCAGCTTCCCGCGTGTTCACTCGCATTCACGCGCGCATGCTTCTTCTTTTGAATTCACGCGCGCCAGATTTTTGTTTTGAATTCATGCGCTCATGTGAAACCTTTTTTGTAAATTCCAAAAAGAAACAAAAGTTCATTCATAATGACATCTATATCCTTTTTGGATTTCTTGCATAGTATCTTCATTTTCTATAATACCGGATGCGTCTTTCTTTTATTTTAATTTTATTTTAAGTCCAATTTTCTTCAAACTTGAGTCTTTTTGATCTATGAATCGGACTCTTTGTATCGGCGATCACCTTTCCTGTAAAACATAAAAAAACACATCAAATTCTTAATAGATAAGATAAATTAAATATAATTTTTTTAATTTAAAATACTTAAATTAAGTGTTTATCACACCCCCCAACTTGAATTTTGCTCGTCCTCGAGTAAAATAGATATATCAGCATTGTGTACCGACTTGATTTTGAATAAAAAGTAGGTTAGGCATCCCAAAAGGTAGATGATACTTGGTCAGATCATTAAAGAGATATTTCATTGGATTATCAATTTGACCCAATTAGTGGTTGAGTATTAACTAAAGAAATTTCAGAGCTTTTCTTTCACCAACTCTCCACTTTACTCTTTAAATCCTCTAACTTAATGGGAAAGAGGTTTATTATCTTCTTACAATTTAGTCTCCTTAATATATATATTATTATTATTATTATAACATTGCCTACCTTTTTATGCGAACCACAACGCTTACTTAGGCGAAAGGGCCCGGTTACTCAGTAGGAAACTAATATATTTTTTTTTTTTAAGGAGATTTTTTTTTTTTTTTTGCATACCTCGATCTTTCCATCCAATTTCTCATGAAGCAGATTCTTTATTGAGATCAGTAAGAAGAGGGTTTGTAGAATCACTTTTAAAATTTGATCTAGTTTAAACCTTACCATTCATTGGGTTTTCTTAATAATTTATTCCTCAGTATCTCTAAAATTATCTTGACCGTTAATCATTCATTTATTAGGATGCCTAATAAAATTTGAATCCACAAAACTAATTATTTCTGACCATACTCGAGGATTTGATTAATTTCCTCCCCCCCAACTTAATCTACATTGTCCTCAATGGAGTAGGAAAGCAAAGAAAATAAAAGGAGAGAGTGCACCTAGGATAATTTTGCTTTGGAAGTTGAAGATAGCTTCATTGATTAATAGACTCTTGTTCTAAATTCCTGTAGCTGCGGTAAAGTAAAAAAAATATGAAATCATTGGGTTGCCTCCCAACAAGCGCTAAGTTTTATGTCTTCAGCCAGACGTCAAGTTTATTAACAGACTCTTCCATACAGAGTGGTCCTTTATTCTTTAAAAAAAATGATGATCAGTTAAAATAAGATAGAAAAAATTTGGATTGCCTCCCAAAAAGCGCTAAGTTTTACGTCTTCAGCCAGACGTCATATGCAATAAAACCAGAAAAAGATGGGCAATGGCTCATACTTGATTGTCCATGGAGTAGTGGTTTTATCATGTGGTGTATCCAACAATATGTTAACTTCTTTCATATATCCCTTAAAGTCATACACTCCAAAGTGAGCCAAGCAAGTATCTAAGGGGTCAGGTGCTAGAATTGTGGGTGTTGCATCTTCTATAATGTCTTCTAGTGTATCTACTTTGAAGCAACTATCCATTGATGGTCTTTGGGAAGCACCAAACACATTCAGTCTCAGTTTCTTATTCTCAAATGATACGTCCATGACTCCTGTCCTACAATTGATGCATGCATTCGCCGTAGCTAGGAAAGGTCATCCTAAGATAATGGGAATTTGTCTGGGGTTGCCACTTAATTCCATATCGAGAACCAGAAAATCAACTGGAAAGTAAAACTCATCTACCTTGACCAAGACATCCTCAAGCATTCCACGTGGTTCCTTAATTGATCTGTCGGCTAACTGTAATGTGACTGATGTGGGTTTCAGTTCTCCGAATCCAAAAAGTTCATACACCGAACTAGGTAAAAGATTCACACTTGCCCCTAAATCTAGAAGAGCTTTTTCAATGTGATAATCTCCTATAACACAGAAAATGATGGGGGCTCCTGGGTCTTTAAGCTTTGGAGGAGTGGCATGCTGGACGACAGAACTAGCCTGTTCAGTGAGACATACTTTCTTTGGGATTTGTGATCTAGATTTACGTTTTTGGGTGCACAAATCCTTCAAAAATTTGGCATAAGCAGGGACCTGTTTGATTGCGTCTAGAAGGGGAAGATTAATTTGGACTTGCTTAAATAATTTCAACATCTCATCAAGTTTTCCTCCCTTCTTATCTGCAGGAATAGGGGCTTTCAGGGCATCCAGAAATGGGGTTTTAGGCAAGTAAGATGATTCCGGTGCAGTTGGTTCCTTCTCTATTTTCAGGTCCTCCTTATTCTTGGGTGATTTGGATTTGGTTAGAGGTTTAGGGTCAGTCTCATTGATTTTACTAGTGTGTTCAATGACCTTCCCACTTCTCAGAGTCATGATTGATTTGGCATGTTCAGAAAAAGCTTCTGGGGTATTATAACTCTCAATCACAAATTGCCCTCTTGGGTTGCTCTCGGGTTGGTTAGGTAATTTTTCTTCTTCCCTCCTACTGAATGCAGTCGCTAGTTGACCTATTTGGGTCTCTAGCTTAGCAATGGATTGTGTGTGGGAGTTAAGGATCTGAGTGTTGACTTCTAATCTTTCTAGTGCTTTCAGGACTTTTTCCTCAAAAGCTGAGCTGTGACCAGTAGTAGACGGTTGAGGAACATTTTGGAATTGATGGTATGGTCCATGCCTATATGTTGGGTCTTGATATTGAGGTCGAGGTGTGGCAGGACCAACCACTGGTTGTGGTCTCCAGGAAAAATTTGGATGGTTTCTCCAGCCGGGGTTATAAGTGTTTGAATAAGGATCGTTTCCTGGTCTGCGAGCTTGTTGGACTTGAGCTTGCTGAACCTGCTCGTGCACAAACTCAGAAAATTGAGGTGCGGCTGGGCATTCATTAACAAAATGGTTCGGACTTGCACACAATGCACAAACTTCTTGGATTGGATTAGGTGGAATCGGGGATTGTCCAGTATTTAGAAGACGATCTAATTTTTGGGACAGTTCATCTACCTTTTGATGGATATCTATTGCATTTCCTACTTCATATATTCCACCTCTTTTTGAGTTTAACATGGGTTTATCTCTAATAGAGACAGACATATGATGTAATGAATTTTTACTTAAAATTTCAAACAGTTGCCATGCCTCATCCTCACTTTTCAGCATAAATGTCCCACCGCATGATGCATCGACCATTTGTCGATGTCTTTCAGAGAGTCCATCATAAAAATATTGGATTAACTGCCACTTGGGTACAGCATGGTGGAGACATTTTCTAATAAGGTCTTTTAATCTCTCCCATGTTTCATGAAACATTTCTCCATCTAATTGGGAAAAACTAGTTATGGCTTTCTTTATTTGATTAGTTTTTCCTATGGGAAAATATTTCTTGAGAAACTCTCCTTGCAGCTGGTCCCAGGTTGATATAGTCATGGAATCCAAAGTATGTAGCCAGTATTTGGCTTTGTCCTTAAGTGAAAAAGGGAATAATTTCAACCTAAGAGCATCATCGGAGAAGTTGTGAATTTTGACAGTTGAGCATATCTCAAGAAATTCTTCAAGATGTTTATAAGGGTCTTCATTACTAAGTCCATAAAATGAAGGTAACATTTGGATTATACTGGACTTAATTTCATATTGAGTGGCCTCCACAGGGGGTACTTGAATACAAGGAGAGTAGGTATATGTGGAAGGAGTAAAGTACTCCTTCAATTGCTTGGGTGGATCATTCTCCTGATTTCGGTCCATCTTTTTATGTCTGTTGGCTCTAAAGGTTCTTTCTATTTCTGGATCAAAAGGTTGGATTTCTGGTCACGGCCAAGCATACACCTTACAATTATACTGTAGAGCATACACAGAAAAAAAAAAAAAATTTTTATAATATATATTTTTATAATAAAGTGAGAAAAGAATGAAGAAAATCTAAAGAGAAGAACCTAAGAATCTTAAATCTATGAAAAGGGAGAAATTAATTAATGTTTAGATGTTAATTGCAATCAACTTAAACAATCATAGACTCTCTATCCTAAGGTTAACTTAGATCTAGACAGCTCCTAACTTTCAAGATTGCTTTTGAGCACTCCAAGCTCAAGACTGACTAACTAACTCGGCCAGGTAAGCGTAAGATGTGGGAGGTTCCCTGCTCGTTGCTTTCCTTAGACACCAACTAAGTTGGCCAGGTCAGTCAATGGAACCAATTGAAAACCACTTTCTTTAACCACTTGCCTTAGACACCGAGCAATTAACCAATCCGCACTCGGTTCAACTCTAGAGCTTTCTTATCCTATTGAGCTCGAAATTCCTAGGGCTGACGTCTAGTTGATTTTAAATTAAGGTCTAGGTTATGCAAATGCAAGGGAGTGATTTGTGGGCCAAGGAAGGGTGATCAAATCCCCACCTTATCTGGTTAATGGGTTATTGCCCTTAAGATTAATTATGGAGATGCAATGCAAAGAAACAAGGTGTCCAATCAAGTTAGAAATTTTTATATTTGAGGTTACGCTATTTTAGTTAAGTGTTATGAAATGTCAGTAGTTTTTTTTTTTATATATATATAATTTTATCTTTTTATATATATTTTTTTTAAATTTTTTTTTTAGTTTTGCAAGAAAATAAATTTAAGTGATTAAGTCTAAAAAGCAATAAATTACTGAGCTATGAAAAGTAGCAAATTATTCTAAGCAGCAAAATTCTAAATAGTAAATTAGTTATGCAAGGTAATTCTGTAATTATGCAAATAAGATTATCTAGCTAGAAAGCACTGAAAAAAAAATTTAAAACGAGAAATAAAAACTGAAAAATATTTTTTTTTAAAAAAAATTTTAAAAAAAAATTTTTCAAATTTTTTTTTTTAATTCAACCGTGCCAAGATCCCCGGCAACGGCGCCAAAATTTGATGCGTAGTCGTTGATAGCACCAAAAATAACTCTACTCACTACGTAGGTAGGATGAGTCGAGATCGTATCCTCAGGGATCTTGGGCTAAGTTGAGATTGCAAGGTAAAAGAAAGAAGCATTATTTTTGATTTAGAAAATAAATTATCGTAAAATTGAGGTAATTAAAAAATAAAGAGCCCGGGAGTTTTGAATTAATTTGCACTAGCAGAGTTGTATCTCTTTTTTAACTAAATAGATGTGATTAATCTTAGGAAAAATATCTGTCTTTCCTCGGCATGCTCCGTACCCATAGATCACGGCGCGTCTCTAGAAAGTACTAGGTAAACAACTCTTCTTTCCTCGGCACGCCCCGTATCCGTAGATCACGGCGCATCTCCGGAAAGTAAAAGTTGTTCCTAATATTAATCTAACAAGAAAGCATAAATAAAAGCATATGAAAGGGAGCAAATAAAGAACTCATGACAATTTAAATAAAAAAGCATAATCTTTATTGCATATAAAGAAATACAGGAAAGTTTAGAACAATAAACCATCTCTGTGTCGTTACAAAATTTCTTCACCACTCCCGAGACTGCTAGCCTAGCTGCTCATGAAGTAGTCCCTTTCTATTCCTCTATGCAAGGCTCTAGAAGAATTTCTGGGCTCCTCCTCCAATGAGAGTACAAAAGTCTTTTTATAGGTGTTAGGAGGGAGGAGTTTTACATGATTTTCCGATGTGGGACTAAAAAAATTACAAATCTTTCAACACATTTCTAAATATTATTTTCTTCTTTATTTTGAACTTGTCTGCAGTGCGCCCACACCCGCGTCAGCGCCCGTCCCCGCGTCCATGCCGCATCCTGCATCCGCGCCCCGTGTCCAAACCGCATCCCACGTCCGCGCCAGCTTCCCGCGTGTTCACTCGCGTTCACGCGCGCATGCTTCTTCTTTTGAATTCACGCGCGCCAGATTTTTGTTTTGAATTCATGCGCTCACGTGAAACCTTTTTTGTAAATTCCAAAAAGAAACAAAAGTTCATTCATAATGACATCTATATCCTTTTTGGATTCCTTGCATAGTATCTTCATTTTCTATAATACCGGATGTATCTTTCTTTTATTTTAATTTTATTTTAAGTCCAATTTTCTTCAAACTTGAGTCTTTTTGATCTATGAATCGAACTCTTTGTATCGACGATCACCTTTCCTGTAAAACATAGAAAGAAACATCAAATTCTTAATAGATAAGATAAATTAAATATAATTTTTTTAATTTAAAATACTTAAATTAAGTGTTTATCAGAGCTCATCCGTCGGAGGAGTTCGGTCGACATTATGGAAACTCGACTGCCAGAGGAGCCCGAAAAAGATGCCGCGCAAAGTCGGAAGGATCCCAAGAGAGTTGGCCTCTTATGAACTTCGGCTGGGGGTATTTTATACCCAACAACTAACATGATCCATTATCAATGATTTCTAATCCTAGGTCTAACCTAGTTAAATAGATTTGACTCGAGCTAACCCATTAACCCATGAGTTATGAAATTAATATCTTAGATCTTTGATTCTCAAATCTAGATCGCTTAATTCTTAATTAAATTTTGGACTGATATGGGTTCGGGTTCGATGTCTGAAAATAATTTTTAATTTTATAAAATATTTTTATAATCAATTATCTAATGATCAAAATTTTAATTTCAGATCTAATATACATTATTTTAGATCTAAAATAAAATTTTAAAATTTTTTTTATTGTTTATCATCACGAAAAAGACTGCGCAACACCTCTACATGCCATAGGAGATCTCATCGAATGAATAAATAAGATAGTGAAATTCTGATTTCTCCTATGATCGGACGGCTATGAGGATCTATCAATCAAATTACTATACTACTCAAGTTCAAAATTAACTATTTAAATCTAATCTAAATAATTAAAAATAGATTATATGCAAAAATTTATGTCATAAAAAACCTTGATCTGATACCATATGAAGAAAAAATGGATAGTTCAAAGTAAATATTTTTAAAATTTTATAATGGAATAATAAAAGATTAAATATTTTAATCTTCTAAACATGTCTTAGATTAGATCTAAACTACCATTAAAGATCTATGATATGAGAAATTCATAAATAAAATCTAAAATAAAATAGAAAACTACATCGATCACATCGATGACTTGAATTTGATCTAACTTTTAGATTATGTCGGTGGAGTCCAAAACTTATCACCTTTTTATGGGTTGATGATCTCTGCTACTGGTAAGCATGGTATGAAGCTCTCACTAATATCGAGTAGTCACACAAGCATCCAATCTCTACGGATGGTCCATACGAAGCCTCTCGGACTGATCAGTCCTCTGTGGGAATGCTAGCTCGTGCAGTAAGCTTCTGATGGCAGATCTGACTTGATCTCCTTCTTCGATCACCTCGAACCTTTTTGATGTTGAAGATAGATCAGAGAAGGATGCTAGATGGTGGATAAAATTTAAATGAAGACTCACTTTTCTTTGATTTTTTCCTCACCCAAAAATCTAAAACAGTACTAGGTCTCTCACCCAAGAGGAGAATGGTCTCCTCTTTTGTTCATGCCAAGGAGGAAGGAAACCCACCCAATCCTCACATCCCAAAGAAGTGTTTTTGACCCTATTTCTCTCTGGTATCTCATGGTGAAGAGATCTCTTCTTTTGACACACAAAATTATGATCTTTTTATGGTTGTCACACAAACTAGATAAAACAGGATAAGGGCTGAAGTTTGCTGTAATTCAAACTCTTTTGAATTTCAATTTGACTCCAACTTTTTCTCACCCTTATCTAACTTAAAGAGAGACTTAATAGAAAAAATTAGGCATAAAAATTAGTTGGAAAGACCTCCTTTTCTCATACAAAATAGACCCCTTCAAAAGCAACCAATGTGTGGAAGGATATGGATAAGGTTTTAAGTTGAAATTCAAACTAATTTGAATTCAAATCAAAACCAACCAATTTATATCCTTAATGAGTGACAAAAGAAAAATTATTTTTTTTATTTTCTTATATACAAACTGATTTTGTACGGTGAGAAATAATGTGAGATAATTTGTGTGGCACAAGGGATAGAGTCCTACTCATTTGGGACTCTAGGGTCCCACCAATTAGATTTCTTTCAAATCCAATCCAATTAGATCCAAATAAAATATGATGAATCTAATCTAATTAAGATCTTATAATCTTAGTTAAATTTGATCAAATTAATAAATTAATTGAGTCATAGATCCGATCAAATCATGTCATTTCTCCCTTATCGATTAGGTCATTTAATAACCTAATCAGACTTGATCTGATTGAATCAAATTCAATCAAACTTGATCCAGACTTTAATACTCAATCAAATTGAGCTAATTAGTAATATAATTATTAATTAATCTTCTATTAGTGATAGAGTCCAAGTCTAGTGGGACTCTTCTCTAGAGTCCTTGTCTAGTGGGACTCTTCAGTAGAGTTCCTGTCAAGTGGGACTCTTCACCAGAGTCCTTGTTGATTAGGACTCTTCAGATTAGCTAAATGATTAGAGAGAAACTTCTAATGTGTGTGACCCCATAGGTTCGAACCTAAGCCGATAGCATAGAAACTAATTTTTGTACCAATCAGAGTAACCATCTAGCAATGGTATCCGATGTCCGGATAAGTCGAATGTATGCTAAGCAACACTTAAAAATTTATTTGAATATAGTTACCATATAATTCATCCCTTTGATCCAAATACTCAAGGTGACCTAGGGTTTAACTGCCAACCCTGATATGGTCATCCACATTGTATTTCAATTTTCAAAATCCATCACATAGATTACCCCGGTCAAGATTTTACTGAATTGAAACACATAGATACATTAACTCCTACTTATTCAGAGGGGTCAATTCCATCTTGACTCACATACCGACTTCACAAGCACTTGACTATGTCCAGAAATCTTTCATCACTGAATGAAAAATTCAGGTAGTCCGATACCAAAGCATAATGAGTTGCTTGCAAGTCATCATGATGATCTCAGGTCGGAGGAACACTTATACCTATATCCCTTCGGAGTGACTCTTAACAGTAGAGTGCTCCAGAGTTGGTCATGTTCAGTGAAATATACTCCTATATTTCACCTGCATGCCATACCAGCGTCTCTATGCTCCTTGGTTAAGAAGACAACCAACCTATATGGCTCACAACGACCTACACTTGATATATCTATCATCTTAGTAATTGCATATCATTTGGTCACGAACTCATTTAAGGACTAAATAATATATTCTCCTATATCGAATCAAATAGGCCTAAGGACTTCATCACATAACAGGAGTTCAAAATGAGATGTACACAGTGATGAAAAAATTAAATAATATTTATTAATTTAATAATTTATATATAATTATAATGATAAGTACAACTATCAATAGACTGATGATTGACTTTGAAATATAATTTTCAACACTACCCATATGGGTCCTGTGGGAATTTTAGTGCAGGGGTAAAATGGTAATTTTAAAACTTTTTCAAAATTATAATTTTTATAGTAAAAAATATTAATTAATTTAATTAATTAATATATGTTTATCCTATACAAGGATCTAAATATGATAAACATAGCATACTTTTAAATTTGAATTTCAAAACTTCTATAGTAAACATTTTACTGTAATGTGTTCAGAACACAATACCTTCATGCAGATAGTCGATTGCTACAATCTGATCACCGTTGGAAAGATCTAATCATTGTGATGTAGCCACACAGTATGTCTGACCTCCATGGATCATCCACATGAAGCTCCTGGTCTGATCGGCTCCTCACGAATGCTAGTTCGATGTAGAACCCTTTTGACGGCCAATGCTGATCGAACTCCTTCGATCGATGTCTACCGACTCTTTGGATGGTCTGGATCATCAACAAAGATGGTGGATAGGTTGATGATGCTCTCCCTAAAGTTACGTGGGCACACGACACTCGTAGCTCACTTTCTCACTTCTCGAACCCCAGGCTGAAACCCTAGGGTACACTAAGAAAACTCTGTGCCTACTTTTGTTTCTTTTCTTTTTTTTTCTCTCGGAAGGTTTTGGACCTTCACCTCACGCAGAAAGCTTCCTCATGCCCCCTTCTTTCTCTCAAAAAAATTCTACGCATGCCCCACATCCCTCTCTTTTAAAACAATGCAAGATGTGTCTTATCCGTGTGAGAGGATAAAGATAAGTGGTTGCACACTTGAATTCAAATCGAATTTGAATTCAAATGCAAACCAACTCATCCCTATCCACTCTGGGTGTGAGAAGAGAAGGGGCGTGGCTTCTTTTGTGCATGGAGAGTTTATACGAGAAACTCTTTCTCGTGTGGAACATGGGGCGCACAAAAGGATAAGAGGTGGTGCACGGAGTTGGTTGCTCATTCAAATTCAAACTTTCTTTTGAATTTGAATGGCCAACCAACCATCTTTATCCACCCATATGGTGCACAAATGTGGAGCATGGGATGCCTTCTGTGAGGGAGAAACTTCATGAGAAGTTGCTTCTCGTGAATTCAAATGGGCGCAGAGAAGTGAGGTGGTGCAGGGAGTTAAATTCAAAAGGTGGTTTGATCTTAATTGAACCAACCTAATCAACATAGATTAAGCACAATTAGACTAAGCTAAACCCAACTTAATTAGGCTTAATTAGGCTCAATAAAATTCTAATCAAATCAGAAATTGACTAAGCCCAACCCCTGATCAAATCAGGGACCAAAACACCTTAGCGATTAGGTCAACACTTGACCTAATCGAGTCAAACCCAACTGAATCCAATTCAATTAGACTTGATCCAATTCAAATTGAGTTAATTAGTGATCAAATCACTAATTAAACCTCTCATACATACTGAGTCCAAATTCGATGGGCAATCGGGCATCAGAGTCCATCGATATGAAATCCTGATCAAAAAGTCCCAAACCAGTGGGACTCTTGACCCCGATACCCAAAATGTGTGGAACTCGTGATCAGAGAATCTTGATTCTCGATCACAGAGTCTCAGACACTTAGGACTCAAAGTCCATGAGCATTAGGATACTTCATCAGCAATCAGATCAGATAGGAACCTCTAATGTGTGTGACCCTGCAGGTTCGAACCTAAGCCAGTAGTACAGGAACTAATTCCTGTACTAATCGAAGTGACCATCTAGCAATGGTACCCAACATTCGGATAGGTCAAATAGTCGCAATCGCAACACTCAGAACCTATGTGAATATGGTTACTGTATAATTCATCTTTTTGACCCCTTTGTTTAGGACGACTCAGGATTAAACTGTCAACCCTGATCAGATCATCCGAATCGTGCTCAACTCAAATAGTCCTGTGACTCCTCACTAGGACTACCCTAGCTAAAGTTTTGCTAAATTGAAACATGACTATACACAGCTCCAGAACTGGAGTGGTCAATCCCATCTTGACACACGCACCGACAAGTCAAGTACTTGACTACACCCAGCAGCCTTCCGTCACTGAATTAAAAATTTTGGTAGTCCAGTGCCTAAGTGTAGTGAGTTGCTTGCAAGTCACCGTGGCGATCTCAGGTCAGAGGGACAGTTATACCCATATCCCATCGGAGTAAATCTTGACAGTAGAAAAAGCTCCGGAGTTGGTCACGTTCAGTGCAGATGTACCCTTACATCTCACTTGTATGCCATACCAGTGTCTCCACACTTCTTGGTTAAGAGGACAACCAACCCATATGGCACACAACGACCTATGCTTGATAAAGATTATTGTCCTTGGTAACAATGTATCATTTGGTCGCGAACAGATTTAAGGACTAAACGACAAATCCTCCTTTGTCGAGTCTAAATAGTCCTAAGGACTTCACCACAACACAGAAGTTCATTAGAAGATGAAACAATTTATGATGAAAAAATACCAAAATAATTTTTATTTATTCATAATTCATGTACTAATACAATAAAGAGCACAACCGTCAACAGGCTGACGATTGACTTTGGGATACTATTCCCAACAATCTACCACTTGGCCTAAAGTCAATCGGTGCAGTATCTAATACCCATCTTTGACTTGTAGTCATCGAACTCCTTCACCGCAATGGCTTTAGTGAATGGGTCAGCTAGGCTCTCTTTCCTGTCGATCTTCTGAAGGTCGACGTCACCTCGATCCATGATTTCTCGGATGAGATAGTAGCCACACAGAATATGCTTCGTCTGCTGGTGTGCCTTTGGTTCCTTCGCCTAAGCAATGGCTCCAGAGCTATCACAGTAGAGCAGAACTGGACCAACAAGGGAGGGTGCTACTTCGAGCTCGGTGATGAATTTTCTCAGCCACACCGCTTCTTTGGCAGCATCTGATGCAGTGACATACTCCGCCTCGCAAACTGAATCAGCCACTGTGTGCTGCTTGAAACTCTTCCAGCAGACAGCCCCACCAATAAGGGTAAAAATAAATCCCGACACACTCTTGCTGTCACAGTGATCAGACTGGAAACTAGAATCTGTAAATCCTATAAGTCTCAAGTCCGATTCACCATAAACAAGCCACTGGTCCTTAGTATTTCTCAAATACTTCAGGATGGTTTTAACAACCTTCTAGTGATTCTCCCATGGATCAGATTGGTATCTACTCACTACCCCTAGTGAGTATGCCACATCTGATCGTGTTCATGTCATGGCGTACATGATAGATCCCACTGTCGACGCATATAGAATTCTACCCATACGCTCTCTCTCTTGAGGTGTTGTCAGACAATCCCTCTTCGAGAGAGAAATTTCATGGCCTATCGATAGATAGCCTTTCTTGAAATTCTTCATACTGAACCTCTTCAGTATAGTATCAATGTACGTAAACTGAGATAAACCAAGCAACCTTTTAGATCCATCCCTATAGATCCTCATCCCTAGGATGTAGGAAGCTTCTCCCAGATCCTTCATAGAGAACTGTGACGACAGCCAAATCTTTATTCCCTGTAATGCTGGGACATCATTTCCGATTAAGAGAATGTCATCCACATACAATATAAGAAATACTACAACTGGACCATTAGCCCACTTATAAATGCAGGGCTCTTCTCCATTCTTAATGAAGCCGTATGTTTTGATCGTCCTATCAAAACGTATGTTCCAACTCCGGGATGCATGCTTAAGTCCATAAATGAACCTCTGTAGCCTGCACACCTTAGACTCATCTATGGATGTGAACCCTTCAGGTTGTATCATATACACCTCTTCATCCAGCTCTCCGTTTAGGAAAGCTATCTTCACATCCATCTATCAGATTTCATAGTCTAGATGGGCAGCTATCGTAAGCATAATCCGAATGGATTTGAGCATTGCCACAGGAGAAAATGTCTCGTCATAGTCTATACCATAACATTGACAATATCCCTTGGCAACTAGACAGGCTTTATAGGTTTCCACCTTTCCGTCTGTGCCCCTCTTCCTCTTGAAGACCCACTTATACCCTATCAGTTTTACTCCTTCGGGTGGGTCAACCAATGTCCACACATCGTTGACCTTCATGGACTCCATTTCGGATTTCATGGCCTCTAGCCATTTCTCAGAGTCAGATCTCTGCATTGCATCCATGTAGGTGATCGGATCCTCATCATTTTCATCAAGTTCGATAGGATCACTGTCCCAAACCAAGAAAACATAGTATCTGTCCGATTGATGTGGCACTCTACCAGACCACCATAAGGGTGCAGAAACAATGGGCTCTGGATCTGATCTAACCAAACCGGTTCAGGTTCAATAACTTGTGTCGATTTTTCCACCTACCGAACTTCGTCAAGTTCGACCTTAGAGGCAACAGTCCCTTCACCAAGGAACTCCTTTTTCAAAAAGATTGCCTTAAGGCTGACAAACACCTTATGCTCATCAGCTAGGTAGAAATAATATCCTTTGGTCTCTTTTGGGTACCCTATGATATTACACTTGTCAGACCTAGATCTAAGCTTGTCTGTAATTAAAAGTTTAAGATAAGTCGAACACCCCCAAACCCTAAGATACGAGAGTACTGGCTTACGTCCTATCCATATCTCATATGGAGTTTTGGTTACAGACTTACTTGGAACCCTATTTAGAAGGTAACAAGTCGATTCGAGCGTATATTCCCAGAGGAAGATCAGCAGACCAGCAAACCCCATCATGGATCGAACCATATCCAACAAGATCCGATTCCTCCTTCCAGACACACCATTATGCCGTGGTGTTTTAGGAGGAGTCCACTGAGAAAGAATCCCATTCTCCCCAAGATATGTCAGAAACTCATTGGAAAGGTATTCACCTCCTCGATCAGATCGAAGAGTTTTAATACACTTTTCAGTTTATTTTTCTACCTCATTTCAGAATAGTTTGAATATTTCAAACGACTCTGACTTATGCTTCATTAAATAGACATACCCATACCTCGATAGGTCGTCTGTGAAGGTTATGAAGTAGAAATATCCACCTCTTGCACTTGAGCTCATGGGTCCACATACATCAGAATATACCAGACCCAAGAGTTCACTGACCCACTCATCTTTTTCAGTAAAAGGTGATTTGGTCATCCTCCCAAGAAGACAAGACTCACAGGTTGGAAGTGATTCACAATCACTTACTTCAAGAATTCCTTCTTGAGCCAACCTGTTTATCCTGTTCTTATTGATATGACCTAGCCTACAGTGCCAAAGGTAGACTTCTGACATATTATCTATTCTAGGGCATTTACCGGAGGTTTAAACCATACTAACAGGTTGTGATAGTAAGTAAATTCCATTATTTAGTTATCCAACAAATATTGCAATACCATTCAAAATGATATTGCAAATATTTTTTTTTATTAAAAATTCATAACCGTACATAGCCAAAAGGCCTACAGAAATAATATTTAATAAAAAACTTGGACAATAGTGACATTCACTCAGAATTATATTACGAGAATTGATTACAAAGTTCATGATTCCTAAAGTTAGAACTGGAACTTTGCTTCCATCTTCAATGTTCAGGAACCTCTCACCTTCATCAAATCTCCTACTAACCTGCAGACCCTGCATCGAATTGCAAATATGATAAGGACTTTCGGTATCCAATACCTAGGCAGTAGTATCACAAATTGAAAAGTTCCAAGGTGTTATCATATAATTACCTTGCTTCTTCTTTGGCCTGTTCAGGTCCAGGGAGGCAATGTATAAAGAATAATTCCTCTTCCAGTGCCCCTGCTTCTTGCAAAAGAAGCACTCCACCTGGCTCTGGTCGAGCTTGCGCTTCTTGGTCTGACCCTGTGTAGACATCCCAATATGTGGCTGCACCTTCTTATTCTTCTTCTTCTTGTTCTTCTTCCCTTTCTTAAAGGGTCGACGACCAGAAGAAGATCCTCCCACAACATTCACCGACTCCTTATGGAGCTGGTGGTCCTTCTCAAAGTTCTGCAGCAACCCCAACAAGCCGTGGAAGTTCACTGCAGGCTCTGTCATTCAAAAATGAGTAAGGAAGGGGAGGAAGGACTTGGGCAAAGAATTAAGGATCGCATCCTTATCGAGCTGCTCGTGCAGGAGAAAGCCCAGTTTACTTAGGCGCTCAATCATTTCGATCATGTACAGTACATGATCAGTGACTAAGGCCCCATCCCTCATCCGAGCATTGAAAATGGCATAACTAGTTTTGTGCCTTTCAACATCGTCAGGAATGCCAAAGGAGTCATTCAACATTTGAAGCATCTCTTGCAGCTGGGCATTTTTGAACCCACGGCTAAACTCATCATTCATTGCCGCCAGCATTATGCACCGTATGGTGGTCCGATCATTGAGCCACTTCTGGTAAGTGTCTCTGACTGTCCCTCTCACGTTCGGGGCTGGCTCCTCAGGTACCGGATTCATTACTACATAAAGGATCCGTTCATGCTCAAGGATGATTTTTAATTTTCGATACCAGCTATCAAAATTAGATCCCATGAGCTTGTCATTATCTAATAATGATCGAAGCGACAGGGTAGTGGCCATAGCTGCATAAAAAAAAATCAGACCTCTATTAATACATAAATTATTAATACTAAAGACTTGGACTTTAGTCTAAAGTTTCTCTCAGTATTTTTACGAACTGGTAGCCTTAACCTCCAATTCGAAGAATTACTTTAGTTCCTTAGTGGGTACTAAAATCCACACAGACTACACATGAGCCCAACTTTGGTTGGTCAACCCATATGCATCTATGGGTAGGTTCATAACCAGTTGTTTCTTTAAACAACTTCTAGTAATTGATTTTGCCCCAGAACCTAATCAGTAGGCTTTGGCCTCCACTGAAAAGATCTGGTTAGGTCCAACCATTAACATGACTTGATTTGGTGAATCTGACCAATAAACGATCAAGCCCGACTTTGGCCGGCCAATTTGACCACCATCAGAAAGACTCAACCAAATGATCATATTATTAATGATAATTCCATTAGTCAATAAGCACCAAGCCTTTGGGCCTCCAATGATTATTAAACTAATGGACTCATTATCACTCACTTAATAGGAGGCTATGACTTAGTTATCAATATAACTTAATAATTTTTAAGACTTAATAATTTTTGAGGATTTTATTAAAGGATAGAAGAGAAGAAATTAACCAGCCAATTTCAATCCTCCCACTGACTTCACCAAGTCAGATTAAAAAGAATTTAATTAAAGCCGGCATTAGGAGCACCTAAATCAGTCACACTGATTTACCTAATGACATGGGTGAGCCCTAATCACCAAGTGATCTAATCAAAACCTAACTCACCAGGTTGGTTAGGTAAGTGAGATCAGTGGTGGGGATATGCCATTAACTCGTCAAAGATCGAATCAATGTGAGTAGCTCCCGCTTAAAAACCACTGGTCAAACTATCGAACTTACCTTAGACACCAACCGGTTCATTAGTTTTAATTTGATCAACTTAGTAAATAGGGTTCCACCACGTAGCCATGAATTCAGTCCATCTTGGTCTAGTTAAAGACATGGACCCATTCAACTACAACTATTGGAGTTGAGTCTAGAGTATCCTTGACCTAATCTAATTCAACTTTTGATTAGATTTGACCAATTACTCTAATTTAGTCCATTTCTTTAAGCTAACCTTAGGTCTAACCCAATTATATGTTGGACCACGATCCTGGCTCCTCCCACGGACCTTTGGTGCAGTGAAACCAGCAACGAACAAATCTGGAGACTTCTGGACTCGATTGAAGGCCCTTGACAAAATCAGTCTGGTTGCTGTCTTCTTCGTCAGCCTTTCGTTCCAGATGAAGAACACCTCTGAAATCACCTCTAAAAAATCCAAGATCTGGTACCCAACTAGATCAGACCTGGACCGAGGTCTTTCAATTTGTAGATCTCAAATCGGGGTGTTTTAGATAGGGAAGAAGGTAGATGGAGATAGACCTTGCAGATCTGTCCTGCTGCAGTCTTTCTTGTAGATCTGTTGATGGAGATCTCACCCGCACCTCAAACGACCTCAGATCAACTCCAGATCTGAGAGAAACTTGTATCAACCTTTTCTCAAGGGATTCCAAGTCTTGGACCTGATGCTTGGGTGGCTGCAAGAGAGGAGGGGAGCAATCTGGTTGGCGGCTGCAAGGGGGAAGGGGCTAGCGCCTCCTTGCTTTTCTTTCCTTTTTAGGACCTGGCGGCAAGAAACCCTAGGGTTTCTTGCTCCTGGGGCATGGAGAATTGCTGGAGAGAGAGAGAGAAGAGAGAGAGAGATTTGGGAGAAAGAGTTCTATATTTTTTTGGCTTCATCAAACCTATACACGGTACATGTATATATAAACACAGGGTCAAGTGACCCAAACCCAAAACTCCCTTGACCAACTCTATGGGAGATTAGGTTAACCCAAGCCCATGTACACCCATGACTCGACCTAATCTCATCTATCCTGGGCCCAGACCTGGCCCATAAAGAGTTGGTCCCTTGAGGCCCACATAATCTAGACCTCAAGAACCCAAAAGGCCCACAACCTTTCAACCTAGGGCCCAACTAGCCCTAGAGCCTCCATGAAGCCCTCATGAATGATGGACCTTGGCCTTAGCCTTGGTCCCCTGGACCTTGGGCACACCACCTGGATCACAACAATCTCCACCTTGGTGTCTCAAGGCCTCAATCAGCTCCACTCTGTCCTTGCGACTGTAGACCCATTTGCAGCCAATGGGCCTCTTCTCCTGTGGCAACTGCACCAATCGCCACGTCTGGTTCTGGTGGAGAAACTGTATCTCCTCGAACATCGTCTGGACCCACCGCTCTCTGTCCTGGCTCTCAATAGCCTCTTGATATGTATATGGGTCTCCATTCACTGTCACCAGGGCATATGACAGCGTCTCCTCGAAGCCATATCGATCTGGTTGCCTGATGGTCCTCTTGGGCTTGTGTAGGGCAACACCGATATCAGTCCTCGATCAAGCTCGCTCCTGCTAGACCTCTCCACCTCGATCATCCGTCTGAGTCCTCTCCACCTATGGAGACACCTTAGGTAGGTTCTCCATCTGAATGTCATGTCCTCCCGTAGTACCTGCAAGAGGCAAAATCAAAGAGGTAAGCTATCCAGCAGCGCCCTGCTGGACCTCCTCCTACTCATGCTGCTCCTCCATGCCTGCTCACCTCCGTAGGACTGACTCCTCATCAAAAGTCACATCCCGACTAATGATGACCTTCTTTTCCAAGGGATCCCACAGCCTGTATCCCTTGACTTTTCACGGATAGCCTAGAAACACCGCCTTGCGTGATCTGGCATCTAACTTGCTCCGCTCACCAGCTCCAATGTGCACATAGGCCGTGCACCCAAATACCCGTAGATGGCCCAGCCTAACTATCCTCCCAGACCACACCTCCTCTGGAAGCCTGCCATCCAACCTGGTGTGAGGTGATCGATTGACCAAGTAACCTGCTGCATCTACTGTGTCAATCCAGAACTCCTTTGGAAGCCCTGCCTGCAGCCTCATGCATCGTGCCTTTTCCAGAAGTGTTCTGTTCATCCTCTCAGCCACCCCATTCTACTGTGGAGTCCCCTTAACTAAGAAGTGTCTTCTGATCCCACACTCCTCACAGTAATTCTGGAACTCTCTGCTAGTGTACTCCCCGTCATTGTCTGACCTCAGACACTTCACGCTCCTCCCCTGCTCCTTCTCCACCTCAGCTCTCCAGATCTTGAACTTGGTGAAGACCTCAGACTTCTCTCTCATGAAGTAAATCTAGAGTTTTCTTGAGAAATCATCAATCAGGGTCATGAAGTATCTGGCCCTATTCCTAGCTAAAACTGGGGCTGGTCCCCATACATCCGTGTGTACTAACTCCAGAGGGGCTACACTGCGAGCTGTACTGATGTTGAACTGAACTCTCCTCTACTTTCCCATCTGGCAAGGCTCACAGATCTCCCCTGTAGCACCATCCTCCAGATCAGAGATGAGTCCTCTCCTGCTCAACTCCCTCAGCCCCCTATCACCCATATGGCCTAGACGGTAGTGCCACATCCTGTAAGTCTCCTGCTGGTCCTGTGCTGCAGCTGCTGCATCAGACTCTGCAGTCACCACAGATCCCTCCATGCGATAGAGGTTATTGTCCAACCTCCTGCCTCTCATCACTACCATAGCTCCATTGGAGATGTTCAGTACTCCGCTTCTAGCCCTACTGCTGAAGCTTTATCCACTGCGCTCCAAGTAGCCTAGTGACACCAGATTCTTTTTCAACTCCGGGACGTGCTTTACATTTGTCAATATCCTCACAATCTCATCAAACATCCTCACCCTGACTGTCCCTATCCCAGCCACCTTGCAAGGATGATTATCGCCTAGAGTCACTGATCCCTCATCTATCTTAGTGTATGTCGCAAACCAAGACCTGTGTGGTGTGTAGTGATGTGAGCACGTAGAGTCTAGTGTCCACTCCTCTGTATAATGCCAGTGACCATCTGATACCACAAGTAGATCATCCTCCACCTGCTGCCCAGCAACTGCACTCACTGATTCTGAGCCACTTCTTTCTCCCTTCTTGCTCTTCCATAGTGGACATTCTCGCTTGAAGTGCCCATGCTCGTTGCACTTGAAGCATTTCATCTCTTTCTTTCCCTTCCTGGACTTGGACCGCCCCGTGGACTTGCTTCTGCCTCTGCCTCTACCTGTCCTCTCCCCTACTGCCAAATCCTCCTGGGGAGCCTGATCTCTGGTCAACTTTTTCCTTTGCTCATTAGACCTCAGCACCGAGACCATGTCCTCATATTCCAGAGTCTCCTTGCTGTAGAGCAGTGTAGTCACCAAAGAGTCATATGATCCTGGTAGCGAACACAAAAGCAACAGGGACTTATCCTCCTCATCTAGCTTCACCCCGATATTCATCAACTCCGTGCACAACTGGTCGAACCTCTGAATGTGGCCAATCACATCAGATCCCTCCTGCATTCGAAGACTGTACAACCTCTTCTTCAGCATTAGCTTGTTGCACATATTCTTCCCCATATACATGGTGTGCAACTTCGACCAAAGGCCCTTCAAGGTCTTTTCTTCCAGCACCGAATACAATGCCGCATCTGCCAAACATCCTCTGATCATCGAGCAAGCTTTCTTCTCCAACAATGCCCACTGTCTATCTGTCATTCCCTCAAGCTTCTAATCCAAAGCCTGATCCAGATCTGCTTGCACCAGAAGATCCTCCACCCGAATTTTTCACATGAAAAAATTTTTTTTGCCATCAAACTTCTCAAAATCGACCTTCATATTTCTGCCCATGACTAGATCCAAGCCAAACAAGCAATATAAAATCAAGAAGTGTAGAATATACCTTGATGGTACCTTACTGAAAATTTTCAGCACTTGGGATCTTCAACTTCTCGCACTTGGAACCACTTCCTCACCACCGTGGCTCTGATACCAACTATTGGAGCATGATCCAGGCTCCTCCCATGGACCTTTGGTGCAGTGGAACCAACAACGAACAAATCTAGAGACTTCTGGACTCGATTGAAGGCTCTTGACGAAATCAGCCTGGTTGCTGTCTTCTTCGTCAGCCTTTCGTTCCAGATGAAGAATGCCTCTGAAATCACCTCTAAAAAATCCAAGATCTGGTATCCAACTAGATCTTAGATCTCGAATCAGAATATTTTAGATAGAGAAGAAGGTGGATGGAGACAGACCTTGCAGATCTGTCCTGCTGCAGCCTTTCTTGTAGATCTGTTGATGGAGATCTCATCCGTGCCTCAAACGACCTCAGATCAACTCCAGATCTGAGAAAAACTTGTATCAACCTCTTCTCAAGGGATTCCAGGTCTTGGACCGAATGCTTGGGTGGCTGCAAGAGAGGAGGGGAGCAATCTGGTTGGTGGCTGCAAGGGGAAAGGGGCTAGCGCCTCCTTGCTTTTCTTTCCTTTTTAGGACCTGGCGGCAAGAAACCCTAAGGTTTCTTGCTCTTGGGGCATGGAGAATTGCTGGAGAGAGAGGGAGAAGAGAGAGAGAGATTTGGGAGAAAGAGTTCTATATTTTCTTGGCTTCATCAAACCTATACACGGTACATGTATATATAAACACAGGGTCAAGTGACCCAAACCCAAAACTCCCTTGACCAACTCTATGGGAGATTAGGTTAACCCAAGCCCATGTACACCCATGACTCAAACTAATCTCACCTATCCTGGGCCCAGATCTGGCCCATAAAGAGTTGGTCCCTTGAGGCCCACATAACCTAGACCTCAAGAACCCGAAAGGCCCACAGCCTTTCAACCTAGGGCCCAACTAGCCCTAGAGCCTCCATGAAGCCCTCATGAATGATGGACCTTGGCCTTAGCCTTGGTCCCCTAGGCCTTGGGCACACCACCTGGATCACAACATTATGGACCTAATTCATCTAACCCATTGACCCTCAAGTTTATGCAATTGTCTTAGATCTTAATTCATAATTCTAGACCTACTAGACAACACTTAATTCTTTTAATTAAGTATTTGGGCTGATGGGTCAGGGTTTGGTATTTCAAAAATAATTTTTAAATTTAAAAAGTTTTATTTTCTGTTTACCAAATGTGTTGACTTATTTCACAAACAGATCAGCACATTTCATAAACAGCAATCCTATTGCTAATACATAACAGAAAATAATTCAATCAAAATAAATCATGAATATTTCTTTAGATCTAATCTAACACATTCATGATAAATTTTACAATTGAATCTTTACAATTAATTTCTTTCGCTGCTTCGTCTGCATGGGATATAATCGCATCGGCACCCCTACTGCCATAGGAGACCCCATCGAATGGGAGGAGAGGGCCTTTAAACCCTACTTTTTTTCTATGACCGGATGGCCATGGCAACCAACCCAATTAGACTACTTGCTACTTGGATCAAGTATATCTAAATATACCAATTTTAAAATTTAAATTTTAAATTTCAAATTTTAAATTTTAAATTTTAAATTTTAAATTTTAAATTTTAAATTTCAAACAAATTTTTAATTTTTAATTTTTAATTTTTGAATTTTAAATTTCGAATTTTGAATTTTAAATTTTAAATTTCAAATTTCAAATTTAAAATTTCAACCAAATTTCAAATTTCAAATTTCAAATTTCAAATTTCAAATTTCAAATTTCAAATTTCAAATTTTGAATTTTGAATTTCAAATTTGAAATTTCAAACAAATTTTGAATTTTAAATTTTAAATTTTAAATTTCAAATTTAAACTTTTAGATTACACCTTAATCTACATATGCAAATGTATATCATATTTTAGAACCTGCTCTGATACCATCTGTGGGAATTTTAGTGCAGGGGTAAAACGATAATTTAAAAACTTTTTCAAAATTATGATTTTTACAGTGAAAAATATTAATTAATCTAATTAATTAATATATATTTATCCTACACAAAGATCTAAATATGATAAACATAACATGCTTTTAAATTTGAATTTCAAAACCTCTACAGCAAATATTTTACTATAATGTGTTCAGAACACAATACCTTCGTGCAGGTAGTCGATCGCTGTAATTTGATCACCGTCGGAAAGATCTGATCATTGTGATGCAGCCACACAGTGTGTCTGGCCTCCGTGGATCATCCACACGAAGCTCCTAGTCTGATCAGCTCCTCACGAATGCTAGTTCGATGTAGAACCCTTTTGACGGTCGATGCTGATCAAACTCCTTCGATCGATGTCTGTCGACTCTTTGGATGCTTTGGATCATTAGCAAAGATGGTGGAGAGACTGATGATGCTCTTCCTAAAGTTTTGTGGGCTCACAACACTCGTAGCTCACTTTCTCACTTCCCGAACTCCAGGCAGAAACCCTAGGGTACACTAAGAAAACTCTGCACCCACTTTTGTTTATTTTCTTTTCTTTTCTCTCGAAAGGTTTTGGACCTTCACCTCATGCAGAAAGCTTCCTCACACCCCCTTCTTTCTCTCAAAAAAATTCTACGCATGCCCCACATCCCTTTCTCTTTTAAAATAGTGCAAGACGTGTCTTATCCACGTGAAAGGATAAAGATAAGTGGTTGCACACTTGAATTCAAATCGAATTTGAATTCAAATGCAAACCAACTCATCCCTATCCACTCTGAGCATGAGAAGAGAAGGGGCATGGCTTCTTTTGTGCATGGAGAGTTTATACAAGAAACTCTTTCTCGCATGGAACATGGGGCGCACAAAAGGATAAGAGGTGGCGCATGGAGTTGGTTGCTCATTCAAATTCAAACTTTCTTTTGAATTTGAATGGCCAACCAACCATCTTTATCCACCCATATGGTGCACAAATGTGGGGCGTGGGAAGGCCTTTGCGTGGGAGAAAATTCACAAGAAGTTGCTTCTCGTGAATTCAAATGGGCGCAGAAGAAGTGAGGTGATGCAGGGAATTGAATTCAAAAGGTGGTTTGATCTTAATTGAACCAACCTAATCAAAATAGGTTAAGCACAATTAGACTAAGTTAAACCCAACTTAATTAAGTTTAATTAGGCTCAATAAAATTCTAATCAAATTAGAAATTGACTAAGCCCAACCCCTGATCAAATCAAGGACCAAAATACCTTAGCGATTAGGTCAACACTTAACCTAATCGGGTCAAACCCAATTGAATCCAATTCAATTGGACTTGATCCAAAAATAATTACTCAATCAAATTGAGTTAATTAGTAATCAAATCACTAATTAAATCTCTCATAAATACTGAGTCCAAATCTGATGGGCAATCAGGCATCAGAGTCTATCGACATGAAACCCTGATCAAAAAGTCCCAAACCAGTGGGACTCTTGACCCCGATACCCAAAATGTGTGGAACTCATGATCAGAGAATCCTGATTCTTGATCACAGAGTCTCAAACATTTAGAACTCAAAGTCCATGAGCATTAGGATACTTCATCAGCCATCCGATCATATAGGAACCTCTAATGTGTGTGACCCCGCAGGTTCAAACCTAAGCCGGTAGCACTGGAACTAATTCCTATACTAATCGAAGTGACCATCTAGCAATGGTACCTGACATCTGGATAGGTCGAATAGTTGCAATCGCAATACTTAGAACCTACGTGAATATGGTTACTGCATAATTCATCCTTTTGACCCCTGTGTTTAGGACGACTCAGGGTTAAACTGTCAACCCTGATCAAATCATCCGAATCATGCTCAACTCAAATAATCCTGTGACTCCTCACTAGGACTACCCTGGCCAAGATTTTGCTAAATTAAAACACGACTGTACACAGCTCCTGAACTGGAGTGGTCAATCCCAACTTGACACACGCACCGACAAGTCAAGTACTTGACTACACCCAGCAGCCTTCCGTCACTGAATTAGAAATTCAGATAGTCCAGTGCCTAAGTGTAGTGAGTTGCTTGCAAGTCACCGTGGCGGTCTCAGGTCAGAGGGACAGTTATACTTATATCCCATTGGAGCAAATCTTGACAGCAGAAAAAGCTCTGGAGTTAATCACGTTCAGTGCAAATGTACCCTTACATCTCACCTGTATGCCATACCAGTGTCTCCACACTCCTTGGTTAAGAGGACAACCAACCCATATGGCACACAACGACCTATGCTTGATAAACATTGTTGTCCTTGGTAACAACGTATCATTTGGTCGCGAACAGATTTAAGGACTAAACGACAAATCCTCCTTTGTCGAGTCTAAATAGTCCTAAGGACTTCACCACAACACAGAAGTTTATTAAAAGATGAAATAATTTATGATGAAAAAATACTAAAATAACTTTTATTTATTCATAATTCATGTACTAATACAATAAAGAGCACAACCATCAACAGGCTGACGATTGGCTTTGGGATACTATTCCCAACAGGTCCTTGCTATGTATGTTGGCTATGTAGGTTTAGGTTCGCTATTTGGAGTAGGATGCACCTAGATAGAATCTATCGAACTTAATAGAAAAGGAGAAGTCCTATGCGATTCATAAGACTGAGTTCAGAAAAATTTTTGACTAGAGTAAGTGTGAATATTGAAAAAGAGTTTTCATGAGATTCACAGATGAACTCGAGTCAAGCCAATCTAGCATATGACTGACAATGGGGTTTGACGAATTCTCCATGACCTCTGTCAAGTAGGGACTCTCGATAGAGAGATTGTATCATACGATAACTGCACCTAGGAGTTTACTTTTTTATTCTGTGGAGTTACTACTACATGTTGCTAGATGTCACTGGTGGATCATGAGAACTCACTAAGATCATTTTCGGATCAACGATCTTTGTAGAGGTAAGTTGGAATCATTTCAGCCCATCAAAAAGAGTTTCGATGATACTGTGATAGAGATCACGGTATGTCTCACTACCAGACAAAATAGAACCTAAGGGGTCACACACAAAAGGAGCTTGACCTGATCAATGGCTTAGATCATATTTAAATTATCAATCGGATTGATAGTTTGAATATTAGAAACTGTTAATTTGTAAGCATTACAGTTTTGACAGCCGCTAATTGTTAGTGTAGGGACTTAATTGCAAGTATTATAATTTTTTTAAGGTTGATTAAATTATGAATTAAATTTTAATTAATTAAATTTAATTTAATTTAATATTAATTAGATTTAATTATCCAAATCAGATTTGGATTTCAAGCCTGATTGGATCAGGCTTGACAGTCTTTTCGAATTCAGCATGTTTCGAACTTAATTGAAATCTGATTGAGGCCCTATTTGAACCAGATAAATCATGACTCAGAGAGCTCAAGTTCTCTGAGACTCTCTCTCCAAAAATTACCATAAAAAAGAAGTGAGGCATTATTTTTCACATCCTTTTTTTCTCACGCGTGTGAAAGGAGAGGGGGCGCCAATAGTTGGTGCCCCACCTTATCTAGAACTCTTTTTCATCCAAATTTTTTTTATTTAAATTTAATTTAAAATAAGATAGAAATCTCTCTAATTGGGGCATAGAAGATTAATTTTGTGTGATAAAAAAATTGAGAAAAGGTGGGACATGCGCTTATGGTGAGAAGAGATTTTTTTCTTGCAATGCAACCTTATCTCCACACCTTTCCAATTCTTGATTTAATTTCAATGCCTTAGATGAAATCTCTTGGGTGTGATGGAGAGGTTGTGCATGGGATAAGATGAGGAGTGTGATAAAAATTTAAAAAGGAGGCATGAAGAGTTTGTGCATGAAAAAGATGTGAGGTGCTACTTCTTTCTTTCTTACACACCCCAACACCCAACTTCCTTCTCCTTTCTTCCTTCATGTCCATGCCTAGATCTGATAGAGATCAGATCTAAGAAGAGAAAAGAGAGAGAAGAAGAGAAAAAGAAGAGTTCTTTTTCTCTTCATGGTGATCTGGTTCAGATCTCGATGGATCTGCATGCAAGAGTTCACGCAGCGATCTCCTTCTTCAAGATCTAGAAGAAGAAATCTAGATCCAAAGATGAGGAGCGAGATCTACAAGGTGCTAGCATACCAGTGATCTCGATGCTCTGATCAGGTGTCTCCGTGTGAATACCAGCAGAGGTCGGGCATGTGCATGGCTATGATCAGAACCCGGGACATCCGAGGATCCAAGTTATGGAGATTTGATCTCTATTGATTTTTCTAACTGTTTGTTTTTGTTCAGATTTCATATCATGGGAACTTGTTCGTATCAATATTTTTATGATAACTTTTAGATCTAATCTGATATATAAATAAATTAAAATTATTTTAATTTATTTATTTCTGCTGCGTAGATGTCCAGAAAATTTTTAAACTACACATATGAAACCATAGTGATTTTCTAACAGTGGTATCAGAGTCAAATTTTGATACGAACATGAAAATCCCTCAGATCTGAAATATAATTTATAGAAATCAGATCTGAAGGTTAATTTGATGATCCATATCATTCTAAAATAAGGTTACTCTGGTATAACTCTGTTATGCTGAACGATTGTCCTAGAATGATATAGAACATCGATTGAGGTTAGATCTGATTTTTTTATATGCTGTAATATAATTATAGGATTATTTTAGATCTAAAATTATTTCAGATCTAAAATAAATCATGAGTTATTCAAATCTGAAATTAGTTTTAGATCTAAAAATTTTAATTAGGGTGTAATTTGGATCTAGTATGTTTGCTAAAATTTTATTACATGCATAAATTCATAGTTATTGTTCATATATTTGACATGTGGAAGATAATTAGATCCGATTTTTAATTGATTACATATGTGATATGTTAGATTAAATTCTTAGTAGCTTAGTAATCGAATTGGGATAGTCACCATGGCCGTCCGGTCATAAGATGATGAAGGGATTGAAGTTCTTTTCTTACTCATTCGATGAGTTCTCTTTTATGACATGTAAGGGTGCCGACTGTGATATTTCCCATGAAGATGAATAGTGAACAAAAAATTTATATATGATACATATTTTAGATTTAAATCAGATTATGTATGTATTTTTATATATTTTAGATCGATTAATATTATATGTGATATATTATTTTGACACACGATCTAAAATTTAATTTTTGCAAAATCTTAGATCTAAAATCCTAGGCTTTGTTTGCATAAAAATCATGAAACTGTGACTGACATGCTTGTGGGGTCAACTTGATTCTCAATTAGGTCGACTCAAGTTGTTGAGATGAGTTGACTCATTTTTGTTGGAGTCGACTCAAGACCCTGGTAGGTCAGCTTATTTGCTGATGAGTTGACTCAATTGTATAGGTTAGGTCTACAAATTTTTATTTATCTCAGTGTGCGCTGAGTCACTGTGATAAGTCGATTCATGTACCAGGGTGAATCGACTCGATTTTGCAAACAGCGATATTGTATAAGATACAACATAAATGGTTTAGATTTGAAAATATTTCGAGATCTAAACCCAAACCCATGTACATAATGTATTTAATTAAAAATTAAGATCTAAAATTATAAGATCTAAAATTATGAATTTAAGATCTAAATTTTAATACATAAAATATGAACTTTCGGATAAGGGTTGAATAAATTAAGTTTAGAGACTAAACTACAACTAGGGTCATTGATTAGATCAGATTAGAACCCTTTTCAATTTTGAGCAGTTGATCCAACCTAATCAAGAGTTGATTGAGATTAGATCAAAGGGGCTCAAAATTAAAATTTAGTTGTAGTTGGTCAAATTGATTCACATGTGATGTGAATTGATCAAGTCAAGATCGAATTTGGCTCAGTGGTTCGAGCCCAGGTCTATAGGTTAACCTAATTAATTCTAATCAATCAATTTGATATCTAAGGCTTAGATGATGGTTATTTAATTGGTTCCATTGTCTGACCTGACCAATTCGTTGGTGCCTAAGAAAAGCAATGGGAGGACTCTCACTCATCTTTACTTACCTGGCCATCTTGGGAGATTATATTTTGTATTAGGTTACTTATTGACCCGAGTTCTCCCATACCGACTAGGTTGGTCAGACATGAAATATGCTGACCTGAATCAGATTAGTCATTACATTAGATATATGTGACTAATTAGAAGAGACCTAAACTCAAATCTTCTCACTAAATATTAAGTCTACTGGTCCTCTACCATTGTAGAGATGCGGGTGCATTTTTCGGTGTTGATTGTTCTCGACTGGTTACAGTGGTTTGGTTGCATCGAAAAGGCACAACCATTCTATTGGCATCAGATGCCCTGAGGTAAAGATGGGGTTGGACTCAATAACTATTAGGTGAGGGATCCAATGATGACTTTGCACTCGCTGGTGAATGGTGGGTCAGACTTAACTAAAGAATATACCAATAACTGTTAAGTGAGGCCACAAGACTTAGAGAATAAGTCACTGCAACATGCTTGGAGAAGCATCTGGATAAAGAGTTATCCACGCATTGGTATACATGTCACCAATAACTATTAGGTGAGATATCGTATATCGATAGGACTGCAGCACCCACTAGAACCTATTATCATGTTGGGGTTTCAATTTTCTCCACCCGAGGAGTGTGAGAGATTCAAAAAAATTAGTAGGAGCCTTTTGTTTGTTTTTAAAGTCTCTGGAACAAACTATTACAAGTATAATCATCTAATTAAATCTTTACTCTCTATGATCAATTCTTCAGCTTCCAACCCTTTAGCTTGAATCTTAGATACTAACCACTTAACCAAAATCAATTACATATTCTGGCTCAAAAATTTAAGAATAGTTCTTAGCTTTTAGAAATTAAGCCATGTTCTTGATCAGGTTAACCCAATGTCATCAGCTTGTCCAATCCATAGTCAACGAGCTATATTTGAGAAATGGTTGGACATTGACAATTAGATTAAGTGCTATAAATTGGACTACAATTAGGTTAAGTGCTATAAATTGGACTTCATAGTTGATGAAATCCAATATATGCATAAGGACATGTAGACTGCCAATGACATGCTGATTTATCTGTAATAGTTGTGAGATGATCAGAGTCGCACAATGCATGAGATGTGTAATGGGCAGTTTGTGCATGATCGATGATCAAGGATATTGAAGAGCTTGAAAAGATTGACATGACTATGCATAAGAAATTGCTAAAGGATTTGATCCTGTAATTTCTGATTCATAGGATAGTTTATGAAACTATTATATGAATAAATATTATAGCACCTTAACTGAATTGATCGATATGCTAGTAACTAAGAGATCTTGAAAAGTTTAGAAGTACATACCTGAAGAACCTAAAAGAAATATTTACATAACTTCAAAAAGTATGTCAAATTGCTCAAAATTAATCTTACAATTTTTTCTTTTTCATTAGACTCTAGTGCATATTACGCACTTTAATATAAGGTCTAAAGAAAGAAGAGGACTGAGGAAAGATGAAGTGACTCTTTTGAGTTGGCAATGGTGCAAAAGTTGCACTAGATCGTGAGCACCTAATCTCGGTGATTACCGTTTGGATTTAATTTTTATCATTTGCATGGTGATGTATTTGTAAAAATTATTTGAGCAAATAGTGAATGTCATTGGATCTGAGAGATCCAGATCCAAATAACCTGAAGTATATAGATGGTTCTTTTGGCTAGATCATGTATGAGAAGAAATGATTTACTGACTGAAGAACATGGGCCCTTAGGCTCATGACTGTTAAGTCATATCTAGTCTGTGAATCATCTCTTTGAGGATAAATGACTAAGCCATCCTTTATGGGTCAAAAGGATAGGACCATTGAGATACTTACCCTAGTACATATATGATGTGTATGGCCCATTTGATGAGCCAGACTAGGAGGTTATCACTACTTCATCACCTTTACCAATGAGCATGAAGTGAATTTCAGTGTAAGGGTAAAACGATAATTTTAAATTTTTTTAAAAATTATAATTTTACAGCAAAAATTATTAATTAATCTAATTAATTAACATGTGTTAATCCTATACAAAGATCTAAATATGATATATATAGCATGCATTTAAATTTAAAATTTAAACTTTTACACTAAACCTTTTACTGTTATGTGTTCAGAACATATTACCTTTGTACGGGTAGTTGATCGCTGCAGTCTGATCACCGTCGAAAAAGTCCGATCATTGTAATACAGTCACACAATGTGTTTGATCTCTGCAGATCATCCACACGAAGCTCCCGATCTGATCGGCTCCTCACGAATGCTAGTTCATCGCAGAACCCTTTCGACGGTCGATGCTGATCGAACTCCTTCGATCGATGTCTGCCAACTCCTCGAATACTTTGGATCATCAGCAAAGATGCTTGAGAGATTGATGAAGCTCTCCCTGAAGTTTGGTGGGCTCACAACACTCGTAGCTCACCTTCTCACTTCCCGAACCCCAGGCTGAAACCCTAGGGTACACATTGAAAACCCTGTGCCATTTCTTTTCTTTCTTTTTCTCTAGGAAAGACTTTCCACTCACGCAGAAAGCTTCCTCACACCCCACTTTCTCTCTCAGATCAGATCTTGTGCATGCCCCACCTTCTCCTCTTTTTAAAAGAGTGCAAGATGCACCCTTTCAGCATTTTCTCCGTGTGAGAGGATAAAGCTAGGTGGTTGATCATTTGAAATCAAATCGAATTTGAATTCAAATGCAAACCAACCCGTCCTTATCCACTCTTGGCATGAGAAGAGAAGGGTGTGGGATCCTTTGTGTGTGGAGAGTTTATATGAGAAACTCTTTCTCGTGTAAAGCAAATGGCGCACAAGATAAGGTGAGTGGCGCATGGATTAGTTGGTTGCCCATTCAAATTCAAACATCCTTTGAATTTGAATGGCCAACTAACCAATTTTTATCTAGATAAATGGCACACAAGGGAGGGCATGGGAAGCCTTCTGCATGGGAGAAAATTCATGAGAAGTTGCTTCTCGTGAATTCAAATGGGCACAGATAAGTGAGGTGGCGCAGGGAGATGAATTCAAAAGGTGGTTTCATCCTAATTGAACCAACCTAATCAAAATAGGTTAAGCATAATTAGACTAAGTTAAACCCAACTTAATTAGGCTTAATTAGGCTCAATAAAATCCTAATCAAATTAAGAATTGACTAAGCCTAACCCCTGATCAAATCAGAGACTAAACCACCTCGACGATTAGGTCAACTCTTAACCTTATCGAGTCAAACCCAACAGAATCTAATTCAATTGGACTTGATCCAAAAATAATTACTTAATCAAATTGAGTTAATTAGTGATCAAATCACTAATTAAACCTCTCATAAATACTGAGTCCAAATCTGATGGGCAATCGGGCATCAGAGTCCATCGATATGAAATCCTAATCAAAAAGTCCCAAACCAGTGGGACTCTTGACCCTGGTACCCAAAATGTGTGAAACTCATGATCAGAGAATCTTGATTCTCGATCACAGAGTCCCAGACACGTAGGATTCAAAGTTCATGAGCATTAAGACTCTTCACCAGCCATCAGATCATATAGGAACCTCTAATGTGTGTGACCCTGCAGGTTCGAACCTAAGTCGGTAGCACAGGAACCAATTCCTGTACTAATCGAAGTGACCATCTAGCAATGGTACCAGACGATCGGATAAGTCGAATAGTCACAATCACAACACTCAGAACCTACGTGAATATGGTTACTGTATAATTCATCCCTTTTGACCCCTGTGTATAGGACGACTCAGGATTAAATTGTCAACCCTGATCAGATCATCCGAATCGTACTCAATTCAAACAGTCCTGTGACTCCTCACTAGGACTACCCTGGCCAAGGTTTTGCTAAATTGAAACACGACTGTATACAGCTCCTGAACTGGAGTGGTCAATCCCATCTTGACACACGCACCGACAAGTCAAGTACTTGACTACACCCAGCAGCCTTCCGTCACTGAATTAGAAATTCAGATAGTCCAGTGCCTAAGTGCAGTGAGTTGCTTGCAAGTCACTGTGGCGGTCTCAGGTCGGACGGACAGTTATACCCATATCCCATCGGAGCAAATCTTGACAGCAAAAATAGCTCCAGAGTCAGTCATGTTCAGTGCAGATGTACCCTTACATCTCACCTGTATGTCATACCAGTGTCTCCACACTCCTTGGTTAAGAGGACAACCAACCCATACGGCACATAATGACCTATGCTTGATAAACGTTGTTGTCGTTGGTAACAACGTATCATTTGGTCGCGAACAGGTTTAAGGACTAAACGACATATCCTCCTTTGTCGAGTCTAAATAGTCCTAAGGACTTCACCACAACACAGGAGTTCATTAGAAGATTAAACAATTTGTGATGAAAAATATCAAAATAACTTTTATTAATTTATAATTCATGTACCAATATAAGAAAGAGCACAACCGTCAATAGACTAATGATTGGCTTTGGGACACTATTCCCAACAATCTCCCACTTGACCTAAAGCCAATCGGTGCAGTATCCAATACCCATCTTTGACTTGAAGTCGTCGAACTCCTTCACCGCAATGGCTTTAGTGAATGGGTCAGCCAGGTTCTCCTTTCCGTCGATCTTCTGAAGGTCGACGTCACCTCGATCCATGATTTCTCGGATGAGTTGGTAGCGGTGCAGAATATGCTTCGTCCGCTGATGTGCCTTTGGTTCCTTCGCCTGAGCAATGGCTCCATATGTTAACCCTACATAAAGATCTAAATATGATATATATAGCATACATTTAAATTTAAAATTTAAACTTCTACAGTAAATCTTTTACTGTTATGTGTTCAGAACACATTACCTTTGTACGGGTAGTTGATCGCCGCAGTCTGATCACCATCGAAAAGGTCTGATCATCGTAATACAGCCACACAGTATGTCTGGCCTCTACGGATCATCCACACAAAACTCTCGGTCTGATCGGCTCCTCACGAATGCTAGTTCGTCGCAGAACCCTTTCGACAGCCGATGCTGATCGAACTCCTTCGATCGATATCTGCCAACTCCTCAGATGCTCTAGATTATCAGCAAAGATGCTTGAGAGGTTGATGAAGCTCCCCCTGAAGTTTGGTGGGCTCACGACACTCGTAGCTCACCTTCTCACTTCCCAAACCCCAGGCTAAAACCCTAGGGTACACACTGAAAATCCTGCGCCCTTTCTTTTCTTTCTTTTTCTCTCGGAAAGACTTTCAACTCATGCAGAAAGCTTCCTCACGCCCCACTTTCTCTCTTGGATCAGATCTTGTGCACGCCCCACCTTTTCTTCCTTTTAAAAGAGTGCAAGATGCATCTTTTCAGCATTTTCTCCATGTGAGAGGATAAAGCTAGATGGTTGATCACTTGAATTCAAATCGAATTTGAATTCAAATGCAAACCAACCCATCCTTATCCACTCTTGGCAGGAGAAGAGAAGGGTGTGGGCTCCTTTGTGCATGGAGAGTTTACATGAGAAACTCTTTCTCATGTAAAGCAAATGGCGCACAAGATAAGGTGAGTGGCGCATGGATTAGTTGGTTGCCCATTCAAATTCAAACATCCTTTGAATTTGAATGGCCAACTAACCAATTTTTATCCAGATAAATGGTACACAAGGGAGGGCGTGGGAAGCCTTCTGCATGGGAGAAAATTCATGAGAAGTTGCTTCTCGTGAATTCAAATGGGCGCAGATAAGTGAGGTGGCGCAGGGAGATGAATTCAAAAGGTGGTTTCATCCTAATTGAACCAACCTAATCAAAATAGGTTAAGCACAATTAGACTAAGTTAAATCCAACTTAATTAGGCTTAATTAGGCTCAATAAAATCCTAATCAAATTAGAAATTGACTAAACCTAACCCCTGATCAATTCAGGGACTAAACCACCTCGACGATTAGGTCAACTCTTAACCTTATCGGGTCAAACCCAACTGAATCCAATTCAATTGGACTTGATCCAAAAATAATTACTCAATCAAATTGAATTAATTAGTGATCAAATCACTAATTAAACCTCTCATAGATACTAAGTCCAAATTCTATGGGCAATCGGGCATCAGAGTCCATCGATATGAAACCCTAATTAAAAAGTCTCAAACCAGTGAAACTCTTGACCCCGGTACCCAAAATATGTGGAACTCATGATCAGAGAATTCTGATTCTCAATCACAGAGTCTCAGACATGTAGGACTCAAAGTCTACAAGCATTAGGACTCTTCACCAGCCATCAGATCAGATAGGAACCTCTAATGTGTGTGACCCCGCAGGTTCGAACCTAAGCTGGTAGTACAGAAACCAATTCCTGTACTAATCGAAGTGACCATCTAGCAATGGTACCCGATGATCGGATAGGTCGAATAATCACAATCGCAACACTCAAAACCTACGCAAATATGGTTACTGTATAATTCATCCCTTTTGACCCTTGTGTATAGGACGACTCAGGGTTAAACTGTCAACCCTGATCAGATCATCCAAATCATGCTCAATTCAAACAGTCCTGTGACTCCTCACTAGAACTACCCTGGCCAAGATTTTGCTAAATTGAAACACGATTGTACACAGCTCCTGAACTGGAGTGGTCAATCCCATCTTGACACACGCACCGACAAGTCAAGTACTTGACTACACCCAGCAGCCTTCTGTCACTGAATTAGAAATTCAGGTAGTCCAATGCCTAAGTGCAGTGAGTTGTTTGTAAGTCACCGTGGCGGTCTCAGGTCGGAGGGACAGTTATATCCATATCCCATCGAAGCAAATCTTGACAGCAGAAATAGCTCCAGAGTCGGTCACGTTCAGTGCAGATGTATCCTTATATCTCACCTGTATGCCATACCAGTGTCTCCACACTCCTTGGTTAAGAGGACAACCAACCTATATGGCACACAACGACCTATGCTTGATAAACGTTGTTGTCCTTGGTAACAATGTATCATTTGATCGTGAATAGGTTTAAGGACTAAACAACAAATCCTCCTTTATCGAGTCTAAATAGTCCTAAGGACTTCACCACAACACAAGAATTCATTAGAAGATGAAATAATTTGTGATGAAAAATATGAAAATAACTTTTATTAATTTATAATTCATGTACCAATACAAGAAAGAGCACAACCATCAACAGACTGACGATTGACTTTGGAATACTATTCCTAATAGAGCAGACATGTTATTAGTGTGTATATGAGATACAAATCTGAAAGACTTTGAAAGATTCAAAGAATTCAAGTGTGAAGTAAAAAAAGATAAATCAAAAAAATTCTAAAGGTACTTCGATTAGATCGAGGATGAAATACCAAATAAGAAATTTATCAACTATCTAAAGAGAATGGCATAGTTTCATGATGGAATTTTCCTTATATATCTCAGCTCAATGGGGTATTTATAAGGAGCAATGGTTCTATATGAGATATGATCCGATCCATCATGAATATCACTAATTTAGCTATTATTTTTTTAGGAACAAGATTTAATTTCTAAAATTTAAATTAGGTTTCCTCTAAAGTTGATTTCACCACACCATATGAGATATGATATGGTGGACAGGTTAGAAGATAGGTCTGTGAGAGCTCATTTATAGGATATCCCAAAAGGGTTTGGGATGTCACTTTCTCTTTCCAGTGGTTCACAATGTGATTGTGAGCAATTATACTATTTTCTTGAAAATAGTGAGAGGATGAAATCAAAGAGAAATCTCTTAAGAATAATGAGTCACAGGACCTGTACAACCTATTTAAGATGAGCCAATATATGTAGTACCTCCTCCACCTAGTAGATCTAGTAGGAACTCCTATCCTTTAGAAGGATACTTGGTATTCTTACAAAGGATTCAGAGAAAGTATTTCTCAAGGGAGATTGAGAACATAGGGATGATCTCAAAACCTACAACAACGTGACATGAGGAATCATGAAGTTACATGAAGGTCAGCGAGAGGGTCCCATGCTGACATCAGTTATGATGTGGTTACATATAGAATTTTTTTTTCAAAGACTTAGGTCAAACATTCTGGAAATAAAAATAGATCCTAAAAGGATGTTTGGTTTTCATAGATAAGTACATAAAAGAGGTGCTGAAAGGGTTCAGCATTGAAACCTCCAAGAGGGATCCATTATCCTCTTGGGTATAGATATATGCCATGCTATGTACTCGACTTGCTATATCTTGTTGTGAAAGTCACGAGCAGATATTAGTCGAATCCAGACTGGGAGCATTGGATTGCTGTGAAAATATTCTTAAGTACTTGAAAAGTACTAAGGGATTATTTCTCATCTTTGAAAAAGGGTTAGAGCTAAGAGTGGGAGGATACACTGACGCTGATGGTAGAATGTCTACATCAACATATATTCTTAAGTTATGTTGGTTCGATATGATGGACGTGTTCCAAGCAATCGATCAATGAAAGCCGAATATACTATAGATGTGCAGGATGCATTCTGGTTCTTATGATAGTTGTAGAACTAGATGTCATGCCTTGAATGCTATAACATTGTACTACAAAGATAATGGCCCATAGTCCTTGCTAAGGAGCCAAAGTCTCACCAAAAATCCATGCACATAGAACAGATATACGTGATTACCTCAAGTAGAAATACATTGAGATGAAGAGAGTAGACGCTACATGATAGTGGTAGGCCCAAGTCACTTAGCCAGCTAAACACCAAAATCTATCTTCAGAAGATGGGGCTCAGGTATATGGCAGATTGGCTTTAATGCAAGCGAGAGTTTGTTGGACGTGTGCCCTAGAAGCCAATCTTGACTGACACATACTTTTTTCTAGGACATGTTTAGTACTTGTTAGGCAATCTTAATAACCAATCATGTTTATATGTCCATGATTTATCTTAGAAATTAACAAAGATGATTTTGTATATTCTCAAGATGTTGAGAATTTGACACATACAACATTAGTAATTAATTTCTAAATGCTCCCGATTGAAGAATCATCACGAAGAACAGTGATCAATCCATTCGAGATCGGTGCACGGATTACCTCTCTTTAGGGCAGATGGATCTCAAGTTTGCAGTGTAGAGACATTGGGATGAGAGTGTAGGCGGTTGTTAGAGAACAACTTGCATTGAGCGTGACCAACATGAGAAATCACTTGGATGTCTACTCATTCATCAGTGGTCTTTCTCGATGCTGCAGTGGTGTGACTGATCCTTTGACCTGCAGTGTATTGACTATTCATAGTGAGGCTACATAGTTTGATTGCATGTTCCCTTGATCCCTAGCCATATGGGTCCTTACTATGTATGTTGGCTATGTAGGTTCAGGTTTGCTGTTTGGAGTAGGATGCACCTAGATGGAATCTATCGATCTTGGTAGAAAAGGAGAAGTCCTATGCGATTCATAAGACTGAGTTCAGAAAAATTTCTGGCCAGAGTAAGTGTGAATATTGGAAAAAAATTTCTATAAGATTCACAAATAAACTCGAGTCAAGCCAATCTAGCATATGACTGACGATGGGATTTGACGAGTTCTCCATGACCTCCGTCAAATCAGAACTCTCAATAGAGAAATTGTATCACACGATAACTGCACCTAGGGTTTCACTTTTTTATTCTGCTAGGTTGTCACTACATGTTGCTAGACATCACTGGTGGATCGTGAGAACTCACTAAGATCATTTTCGGATCAACGATCTTTATTGAGATGAATTGGAATCGTGTCAGCCCATCGAAAAGAGTTTCGATGATACTATAATAGAGATTACAGTATATCTCACTACCAGATAAAATAGAACTTAAGGGGTCACACACAAAAGGAGCTTGACCTAATCAATGACTTGGATCATATTCGAATTATCAATCGAATTGATAGTTTGAATATTAGAAACTATTAATTTGTAAGCGTTACAGTTTTGTCAGCTGCTAATTGTTAGCGCAGGGACTTAATTGCAAGTGTTATAAATTTTTTGAGACTCATTAAATTATAAATTAAGTTTTAATTAATTTAAATCAGATTTAATTTAATTAGATTTAATTTAATTTAATATTAATTATATTTAATTATCCAAATCAGATTTAGATTTCAAGCTTGATTGGATCAGGCTTGATAGCCTTTTCAAATTCGACTCGTTTCGAGCTCGATTTGAATCCTATTGAGATCCTATTTGAACCAGATAAATCATGACTCAGAGATTCCAAGTTCTCTAGGACTCTCTCTCTAGAAATTATGCCAAAAGAAGAAGTGGGGTATTATTTTTCATGTCCTTTTCTTCTCACACGCGTGAAAGGAGAGGGCGCCAATAGTTGGCGCCCCATCTTTTCTGAAACTCTTTTTCATCCAATTTTTTTTTTATTTAAATTTAATTTAAAATAAGATAGGAATCTCTTTGATTGGGGTATAGAAGATTAATTTTGTGTGATAAAAAAAATAGAAAAAGGTGGGACGTGCGCTTATGGTGAGAAGAGATTTTTTTCTTGCAATGCAATCTTATCTCTACACCTTTTCAATTCTTGATTTAATTTCAATGCCTTAGATGAGATCTTTTCGGTGTGATGGAGAGGTTGTGCATGGGATAAGATGAGGAGTGTGACAAAAATTAAAAAAGAAGGCCTGAAGAGTTTGTGACGTGAAAAAGATGTGAGGTGCTACTTCTTTCTTTCTTACACACCCCAACGCCCAACTTCCTTCTCCTTTCTTCCTTCATATCCATGCCCAAATCTGATAAAGATCAAATCTAAGAAGAGAAAAGAGAAAGAAGAAGAGAAGAAGAAGAGTTCTTTTCTCTTCATGGTGATCGGGTTCAGATCCCGACAGATCTGCGTGAAAGAGTTCGCACAGCGATCTCCTTCTTCAAGATCTAGAAGAAGAGATCTAGATCCAAAGATGAGAAGTGAGATCTGCAAGGTGCTAGCACACTGGTGATCTCGGTGCTCCAATCAGATGGCTTCATATGGATACCAATAGAGGTCGGGTGCATACGCGGCTATGATCAGAACCTGAGACATTCGAGGATCCAATGTATGGAGATTTGATCTCTGTTGATTTTTCTAACCATTTATTTTTGTTCAGATTTCAGATCGTGGGTACTTGTTCATATCAAGATCCTTACTACAGTTTTCAGATCTGATCTAGTACATAAATAAATTAAAATTATTTTATTTTATTTATTTTCACTGCGTAGATGTCTAAAAAATTTTTAAACTACATGTACGAAACCATAGCGGTTTTCTAACAAGGACCTCCTGGCCGATGAAAACTATATCAAAAAGCAAGTGCGGAGATAAGATCTCCTGTCCAATGAAAATCGGATCAAAAAGCAAGTGCGAAGATAAGATCTCTTGATCGATAAAATTCAGTCTCGATGACGAACATCTTCCAAACAGGTGAAAACCCAACATACAGAGTAAATATGAAGATACTTTTACTTTCTAGTCCGATCGAAAAATTATCACCTCGGACATAGGAAGTGGGGAGCAAAGTGTTGATGCACTAAACCAACCCCAAGACATGTGGCATCATCATGTGAGATTAAAGAAATATCAATCTCAAAGCACCAAATTCCAACAGATTAATTTATCGATAAGCAGATTCAGGTCGGTATTTTACCGACTTGAATAAAAGACACCCTGGTATTCTCTATTCGGGATGACAAGTCTCAGCTGACAGAAATATTTAGGTCAGATATTTATCGATCTAAATCGTAATGCTTTCTATATTCGGGATGACTATTATGACTAGTCTCTATTTCATCCCGGTTATCTATTGAAGTGAACTATTATACTAACGGACTTAATCATTTCGTGAATGCCTGCGGTGGTTTCTGCAACCAAGCCACAGCTGGCCACGATCTTATATACGATTGGCAAATACAGCCAGATATGATCTCATATCTAGCTCATATGCACAACTGTACGATAGCTCACTTACAGATGGCTCTATAGCCGTCTAATAAACTCCTCTAACAACCTAACAAACTCTGAAACGGCTTTCTCAATCTCTCTATAAATAGAAGGTCAGGGATCCTCCATTGAAAAGTTCTGCTCTCAGAAACTAGGGGAGACTCTGTCGGTAGAAAACTAGGTCAGAATCTTGACACCTACCCAGTCATCCTTCAGTTCCACTCAACCTCTCTAACTCTCCTACTCTTTTCCACCTCTGTTCTCAAGACTCAAACTGACTTAAGTATCGGCGAGTCAAGAACCAGAGGATCTCCATCTGGTTTCTTGACTGATTTTGCATATTGGAGGAATTCCTATCAGATCGTGAGGATCGCCCCAGCCCACAGCCTCATTCGATTCAATCCGTCCTATTCCATATTTTGAGCCTTGCAGCAACAGGTGCCATATCCACTCTATTACAACTTGTAACAACCTAAGATTATACCTTAAAAAATACAAGTACAAATATATTATTTGAATTTTTTGGTCTTATATAAGTATCAAAGATTTATCCAATGCATAGCTAACATGAGATTAAGCATATGTTCACATAGGTTCTTATATATTTTCTCCATTAAATCTTGACATCTTCATCATGCCAAGGGTCTAATCCATTCATAAAAAGAAATCCAATCCCAAATATCATGATCAACATGTGGTCAGCTATAAATAGATTCATATTGTGGTGTCCTCTAACCCACATTATTTTCAAATCTACTCTAATACCATTAGTAACAATTCAAGACCTTAAAAAACTAGTCAAAAAATATTATTTGGATTTTCTGACTCTGTATTGATATCCAAAATCTATCCAATGTATAGTCAATATGGGGCTAGACAAATGTCCACGTAGACTCTCACGGATCATTTGCAAGAAATCTTGAATTATGGTAAAATGAACTTGCGAGTCCCAAGACAAGTTCCTAATCCCTAGGAACCGGTTGCATAAGCCTACAAAGGAACGGATAAAAACAAATGGTAGTTAGGGATGAAAGCTTACAAAAGGATGCTAGCTTTCTCGTTTTCATAGAATCCACATTGCATGGCAAACATTGTCTCCTCTCGCAGAACAAACCTCTGTGGCAACCTCGTTCCACTCCAAATGTGGACCATCCATCCAGAAATCTTGTAAAAAGCGGCCACTACCAAGATGATCCAACGCCAAATATTTATCCTTCTCATCCCTATACTATTTGAAGTCAAATATTTATCCTTCTCATCCCTATACTATTTGAAGTTTATAGGACTTAAGATCTCTGTCTTATTTGGGCTTTTGTCGATTTGAGATATGGATCCGAGCGTTCCTATAGGAGCAACGTTTTTATAGGAGCGATCTTATTTGGATTTTATTGTTTTGAGATAATTACTTCCTATATTGTGTGTATATAGGAACTTTTCAGTCGTGACTTCTTGATAGATCTAGTCATAGATTCTTCTCTCCAGGGCTTATACAAGGGATGTTAGTTAAGATGGCTTTCTTTCCATTTACTCTGTCCATCTAGTGTCAAATTTAGGGAAGGTTGGAAAGGCCGCCTTAAGGGCCAAATGTAGTAAGGAGCGACAAGCATCTCTCATAGAGGAAGAAGGCACTTTAGCTCAAGTTGCAACCGTTCTCCACCAAAGAAGAGGATAAATCTTACTGCCAGAGCTGGGCTTTCTTTGTTCCAATCACTCCTGTAATGCGAGAGAATAAGTAGTAATTAGATCATACAAGTATGTTTGAATCTTTAAACTAACAACTTGCTGAAGAAAAGGTTGTCCGTGTTTTCAGACTAAGAGCTTATTAGAAATCTATCATTCCCCTTTCAGATCCTACCGAACAGGGCTGATTGGTTCAGGTATTCTGATGATATTACAGATATAAACCGTGGGAAGGCCTTATCGACATCCTGACATCACGACCAAAATTAACTCAAGCACCGCTGCGAGGGAAAGTATGCGCACTTCATGGTCAAAAAATTCAATCCAATCTCAGCAACCCAACCAGCATCTGCAGTAGCCCCTTCTCTGACCTAAACCACCCTGGTTGGCCTCACCTTGCTGACAATTCCAACTCCATTCATCAGAATATCAATTATTAAGCCTTCTGACCCACCCGCCCACCCAAAAGACTAAATTCGATTCCACTCGAATCGATCATTCCTTTCCTGCCATTAGTGGTCCAAAAAGATACCAGAGGATATAATTCAATCCTGTTTAACCGTCCTCACGCAGCAAGAAAAACTCATTCTCAATAACGCATCCTGCACCGAACATGACCTTAAGCTTGAAAATACTCCAAAGAGTATCCTCTTACAAAGTAAGAAAAATTATGAAAGCTTCATGAGCCAACATGAGCAGACAAAGCAAACTCGTTGCAAGACCAAGTACAGAGGTTCTCAGTTTCTGCCGTGGACAGGCTCAAAAAATTTAACCAAATTCAGCATGCATAAAACATGTCCAAAGTCCCAAGGCCATATTCCATATCAGCTACTGAATATTTTAGAATCAATAAAGTCTATTACTTCATATTTACTCTTGCAAGAAGCAACATAAGTTGCATACTTGCATGTCAACCAATCCCATGACAAAATGCATATGCAAGTACAGCATCTTGATGCAACTAAAAAAGGGAAAACAATGGATGCCTCACAACTATTAAAGATCGAAAAAAGCAAATGTATCTAGATGCCAACCCCTTCATTATAACCCAGAACCGCAGATCTGAAAGCTGATAAGTCCTGAATAAGCAAATTAGCGACCAAAAGTTTAAGCAAAAGCCAGGAAAGGGAATATTCTCTTATTACAGAAGGGGCCATAGAAGCAAGTCATTTGACCCAGATATCCCCTAAAACCTCAAACCAGAAACTTATAAACATATAATATAATCAACGTTACTAGCTTTGCCAATAACATGTCTCCTTAAAGCCTACAGACTGATAACTTCTAAATGTAGTTAGATAAATATGTAGTTGTAGTTACTCAGAAGCCATGAATCTTGATATGTTCCTTCTTAACGATGCCAGCCTGCAACAAAATAAAACAAGGTTAGCCACCAGATAAAAGATCAACTCTTCCTGTGCTAAACCCTCTTTCAATGTCCTAACAACAATTCCCAAGATCTGCAGTTGTCTTTATACTGATCTTTTCACATGTGCGTTCTGTTTGGATGATTGTGTAATCATGATTGAGCTCTTTGGATGTGAATGCCTCCGCATTCATTTGTGTGCATAATGCATATCACCTGTTGGGATGCTGGACCACCATGTCCAAGAAGTGAGAGATGATGAGAAGAAACAATAGGGAAGAATTAGAATAGAGGGTCGATACCCTAATCCCTGTGGTCAACAATCTTCTTACTGGGATGCTAGATCAATCTAAAATTTCTGCAATTCGAAATATCTCTGGTTTGTTGGAACTAGAACACATCCCCCAATCCCCAAAACTTCTCCTTCACCTCCAACTCTCCTTCTCCCAAAGGAATATGTTTTACGGGAATTCAAACAGGCCCTCAACATGAGAAGGAAAGAGAAAAGGCCCTCAACATTCAAACAGTCTACCAGTTCATGCACAAGGGTCCTTTTTTTTGTTTAAAGTCTCACCAACACAGAACAACTCTAACCAAGAAACCTTTATAGCAAGTTGTTGTACCTGAACTAGAAAAGTAGCAACATTCTTCCGCTGATCACCTTGAAGTTGAATAACCTATAATGACAAGAGAAGATATCCACCAATTAATCTATTCACAAGCACATGGACGCATATACAAGAGCAATACTTGCATATCATACCAATGGACTACATATAACAATGTAGTACCTGGCCCAGTTCAGGGTCCTGGACAACAGTACCATTGCAGCAGAACTCCTTCTTGAGATCCTTCAAAATCTTGCTATAGCTGAACTCTTTTTTCAATCCCTGCACAGTTGTCAGACTCTTCCTGCCGTTCCTCTGCTGTATGCGCACATGGACATACTCCTTTGCACCAGCACCAGAGTCCTCAGCATTTGCTTCAGCAAATGAATCTACACCCAAAAGATCAACAGGTTTATCAACAGTTTGTTACAGAAAGATCCACACTTATACTTAAGCATCATCTGTTAAAATACCAAATGCAGTGGGGAGCTGGACATTGAGATCAGACATGAACTCTTGACAGTCACTCGTTGAGGAGAACAGACGACAATGCTTTTGCTTACTTATCAGTTAGACCTGCAAAGGATCTAATACTATTAAACTGCAATCTGTGACTAAAAGTACAACTCTCCTGAGAAAGCTTACAGAGCTTTTTTCTTTCCAGAAATAACCAGATGCTATTCAAGTTCAATCTAAACAAAATTTCCTGATACAACACAAAGTGTGTCTGAATCAAGGGGGAAAAAAATGGAAACAACACAACAAGAAGCTTCCTTAGTTCAGAGTTCAGTTGAATTCAATTTTAACTTACTCCTCATAAGAAGTTAATCGCATACATCTATTTAATTTTCAAATTTTGTCCAAAACTCCAAACCAAAATCAAACAAATAGCTTTAGCCAGGACAGATCCAAAACTAGGGTTTGTTTCAAAATTCTAGCAGAAAAATAGTTAAGCCTGTGTCAGCTGTTTCTGCCAATTTTTATCATTTCTTACTTTCTTTAGAACAAGAATCAAAGTATCATGACTCAGTGGTGTATCATCCTGGCACTGGCAGAATATGGATCATGCCTAGCATTGCATGTTGCTAAAGCACTAAAACAATACATACCATGCCACACATGCAGTTGGAACCTAAATCCATGCATTAAAAATCAGAAAGGAACTTCTTTAATGACAAATTGAAGTTTTCAAGTTTTACAAATATTTGGAAACATTGTAAGGTTAAGTTCTATGAGACTTAGAGCAAAAACTTTTTTCTTCTTGACATAGGTATCACACATCCTACATCCTAACTTTCAAATATTGGTATCATATGTTATATTGCCATCAAATATTACAAGATGCACTACCTCTTAAACAAAATTTTATGACATTTTTATATCAGATCATATTTAATGGCCTGAGTCAATGACCACACAAAAGAATTTATCAAATGGTTCTACAAAATGAGATCCTGTAATTTATTTTTCTAAAACTTTTTATTTTTTTATAATAATTTTTCCCTCATTTCGACTAAAACTACTAAAACTGTTGAATTCTGTAGTCATCGTCTTGCTGAAATTTAAATTTCAAATTCAATCCTTAGAATAATCTTGTTTTGATGTTTACACTGAGCAGACATATAGCAAATTGACATCATGCATCCATGACTGAATAATATCCATGTTTTGGTACGGACAAGTGATGCTTATTTTTATCTTGCAAAACTGCTAACTTCAAGCCCATAATGTTCACTCATTAAATCCATCTAAGTGCAGCTAAAATACCTAACAGGTCATAACAAAAAATCAAAAATTTTAGATCAGCATTAGATATGAAGTCAAATCACAGCACTACAAATTAACAATTTAGACTATTTATTCAAGCAGCCACTACCCTCATACGTTCCTTAATTTAAGGAGGATTATGAAAAGCTATTGTCTGCTAACAATTTGGTACATCTACCATTTTTCTGTCAGAAAAGGATCATTAACAAGGAAGCAGTACTTAATGGATATTGTTCCAACAGCTGCTAATATAACCCAGAGAAATTCAGCTAAAATTTTCTACACTCTAGGCAAAATGGAAGACAATTATACATATTCCCTTAAATTATAACATAAAATCCAGTTTAAAGAAATATAATTTTATAAAAAAAATTCCAAAGACCAAAGCCATTCTTATTAAACCCTTTCACCATGTTTAAAGCCACTTCAAATACTAAATAATTGAACATATACTAATCAAAATCAGGTCACCTCACAAATAAATCCTGCTGCTAATTCTGACTTTGTAGTTGGAACCGTTCAATAGATTTTAAAAAATAAAAATACATAAAATAATAAAAGGACATGATAAGTAGTCCCATGTGACACCTAACCTCCAACTGCAAGCCCAGATCATTGTCTGGTCCTCTACAGCACTGAATCTTAAAGCAACCTAGTCAATGATCTGGTTGAAACAAATTAGACTCTACCAAATAAATTCAGAGTTAAAACCGGATCCAGACCACGCCCTAAACTTCAAGATTTGAATCAAAATGTCCTCAACCCACATGATTACAAGTATCAAGCTGCAGCAAAGACAAGTTTCAACTCCAAATTTTAATGTGTTACACCTCAAGGTAGCTGGAATCATAGCATGAATTGCAGAGAAAAAAACAAAATGATAGCAAAGAAAACGTCATAAAAAAATCTAAGAAATTCCAACAAATCCACCATAGAAATTTCATTGAACTGACATTCAACCAGCAAACCAATTATTAAAACAATACCTTGTAATAAAACCACAAGAATAATATAATAAAAGTTGCATATGATACAATATAAGTACAAGAAAATTAACATGTCTCAACTCTCAAGGCCTATTCTTATATTAATCATTTGCAAAAATCCTTTCCGGTGGAACTAATGCATCTAGCTAAACCATGAAATAAATCGTCTACTCCATCTAATTTGGGGTATCACGTTATCCAACAATGAAACAGTAGCAGCAATATCAGATCCCTAACATCATAGCTAACCAAATAAATAAACCTTTTCTTTTTTTTTGGTTTTTGGGGGGGGCAGTCAATGAAGAACAAATCATAATGGATTCAGATCCCTCAACGACCAAAACAGTATATATCACAAAGAACCCTAATTTCTAACTAACTCTGCAGAAATCCCACCAACAAACCATCCGACAAGAAATTTCCGAGCGACGAGAAGAATTAAACATATCAGCACAAAAAGAAATACCTAAAATTTACCAAAAAAATAATCGACGCAAATTATCCACAGAACCACGAATAAAGCACTAATTTGGCCCTCAGAACATGGCAAATCCGAATTAGAGGCCAATCTTCGATACCTGGCTGGAGATCGGTCTTTGAAGATCGCGAAAACCCTCAATCGGTGCACAGAGAACTCCAAATATTTGGTCCGCTTGGATGTGTATGAGGCAAGAAATCGGAACCAAACCTTCCATAAAGACCGAGGACATGCCGACCCAGAAGCTAGAACCTTGGAAGTGAGTCCTCATATAAAGTTATATGCGGAAGCACTGTCTGCCGTCAAAGCCCATTAACTCTAGGATCAAGACTTATCGTTGAAGTGCGCATACCAATTCTATGCTGATGGAAGTATATTCCTAATCCGGACGTAACCATGGGTGAGTTGTTGGGCTTGGAGTCCGTGTCTTCCGGAACGATCTGATCAGTTCGTTTGGTTTAACGTTCTGATTCACCGTACCGACGGTCAGGATCATCCCATCTTGGGGTTTCTGGATATTGCGACAAAGCTGGTGACTGGTGACCATCCGCCGCATCATCACCCAGCTCAACGGTTTGAATTGGAGATCAATGATTGGTTGAGGACAGGGGCTTAACTGGCATCCTTGAACCACCTGTGTGACCCTGATGTGCCCATCAGTTGCATGGTCTGATTTAAAAGTCAGACCATAATCCTGTCTGCAACCAATTTCCTCATACCATAATAAATCCCAATTGCCACAATAGTTTAGCGAACTAAGAGATGATTTTTATACCCAAAAAAAAAGAAACTAAGAGATGATTTGACATGTGATCAGTAGGTCATAGCAGCACTATTACGCTGTGTTTGGTAATATTGTTGGTAACATCATTTTTATTTATAGAGCTTTGGACGATTGGATGCTTGGTGCTAAATCTTTTAATGTAAGCTGTTTACCAATCAGTTATCATATTTCTCAAATTATATAAAATTTTAATATTTTTTAATACAAATAAATTATAGGGATTGCACTTACATTTTAAAATTTTTAATATAAATTTTAATATTTAATTTTTTATTACAATATGCCCAGCCGTCCAACCGAGTTCTAACATTGTTAACATCATATATAAAAGGACTAAATTATCCTACAGAAAATTTCATTTTAATAATAATTTTTTAATTTATTAAATAAATTTAAAAATAAAGTTCACGATAGAAGAGGACCACTGCATTTCTTCTTTCAAGATGGCGGCATCGCCTGCTCTGCTACTGCCAATCAGGATGCCCGAAGTCCTTAAGCTCTATGCGGCCATCAACCTCTTTGCAGCATTCCTCTTTGTCGTCATCTTCCTCTCCCACTCCCCAACTCTCCAACTAGATGGTACAATACTATTTTTTTTCTCCCTCTAACTGAAAAAAATCTATTAAAAATAAAAAAATTATAACTTTTTAAATCACCAATTTACCGCACAGTGCATGCTAAAGAAATCTAGAGGGGCCATGATTAAGATAAGGAATCTGATTCATCCCTATGTAGGATGTTGTAGACGCTTATATGGCTTGAATAATTGAAAGAGAGAGGTTTACTATTATTCTTGTGATATAAGCTATTCCGTAGACTTACCATCACAAGAACCAATAGAAAAGAATGGGCTTAAACTTTGAACCCCCTTTCTGGAATGTGAAATCCTTGGCTATTGGGGACATTTGATCCCTTTTGTCAAGGGAATTTTTTGAAAGATAATTGCTTGTCTTTGAGGTGTCATGAGATTACAGGAGAGCTTAAAGGTTATAATTAGAATATTCCTATAGAAAAAAAAGAAAAAAAGAGAGAGAGAGAGAGATTGGTAAGTAATAGCATGATATCATATTATATTGATAACTATATTAGTAAGAAGAAAAAAAATTGAGAGATCAAAATGGAGACAGATATCAACTCTTCTTTTCCAAAAATCCTTTCTCACAATCATAGGAGAAGTAAAAAGAGGACAAAAAAAAAAAGAGTACCGCAATTAACATAACAACAACAAGATCTCCTATCTTATTGACCCACTTTATCATCAAATAACAAATAAAGGAGCAAGAAATTGACAGTAAGAAAGATCTATACTCAAAAAGAACTCTCACCTCCCATTAGATGACTACCAACAGTATAATAATAAAATCTCTTATCTTCTCACCCACTTTATCATCAAATAAAAAAAAGAATAAGAAATAGAGAGCGAAGAAGATCTACACTCAAAAAGAAGAAAAAAATCCTCACCTCCTACTACCTAACTCCGAGCAGGTAAAAAGAAAGAGGAATAAGAAAGAAGTCACATGATGGTCAAGGGATCTTCTCTCTTCCCATCAAAAAAATAATCCTTCTCTTGATCCAGGAAAGAAAGGTATATATGAAATAAAATATTTAAAATTATATCACTAGACAATCGTGTGTTCACAGATTCTAATGAGGATAGATGTTTGGAGCATATTGCAATCAAATCTTAAATTTTGGAGTCTAATTGAAAAATTAAAAATTTTAAGATGTAAGTGTAAATCGCAAAAAGTTGAAGAAATATCTCAATAACTAATCATTTTAATAATCAAAATAAAACAAATAGTTTTAGTACCAAAAAATAATAATAATAGATATTATATAATGTTTTCAATTATCTAATTATTTGTATTATCAAAACTATTACTATAAAGTATTCTTACTTTATAAATTACTTATTTAAATATTTAACCCAAATAATATAATAAATAATACTTTTAAATATGTTATAAATATAACAATATTTTTATCACATTAACATTGTTATATGATAAAGTGATACTATTATTTTAGTATATTATTATAATATTATATTATAATCTTATTCTACTATAATAATATTATATATTATGATATGATTATTAGGATAAAACAACAAATATAATTATTGTATTATATTATATTATATTATATTATATTATATTAATTATATGATATTGTACTGTATTATATTGTACTATATTGCATTGTATTGTACCTTCAAAAATTGTTATTATAAAATATCCTTAACTTGTTAATATTTATAAATTATTTTTTACGAAAGTTTCATTACCAAGACTCACGCTAAAGTCTCTAAGAAACAAACAGCTGCTTCATGCATCTCAACTAATGGTTTTTGCTAAAGGGTACAATAAGACCTTTTTCTTAATAAATCATTTTTGACTTTTAGACAGGCTGTATCATTTCTAAATAGATAATATTTAGAGTCTGTTTAGATTTTTGGATCAAAGTCCTATGGGATATATGAGTTGGACCAAAACAATTGGTTAAATTAGGCTAGGTTAGGCCTATCTTTGCAAATACCCAAATGATAATTTAAGTGAGCTGGCTTGCATCTCATAGGGAGGAAGAAGAAAGATCTCAGCTGTTCTTATAAGTATGAGCCTAACACAACCTAACTTAGTTGGTTGCCTTTGTCCAACCCATAAATTCTATGAGATTTTGGATCCAAACAGACATTAAATAGGATTTTTTTTTCATTAAAAAGAGTATAACATCCCTAAACAGTCCCAATAAGAGTTTAGTAATGAAGAAATTCAAAGATGCAGAAAAATGGAGAATATCAAGAAGAAGAGGACCTGATCGTGTTAAAAAAAAATAAAAAAACTTCCCAGTGATGCAATTAATGACAGTGCTAGAGACAGCTTCAAACAAAATTCTTCCTCAAAAAAATGTAATTAACTCCAAAAAAGGAAACAAAAATATAATTAACCCAAAAAAGGAGAGAGAAACAACTTTGAACAGGACTATTCAAAACAGAAACAATTTATTTAACTTCAAAAGTGAAATTAACAACCAGCCACTTTGGGGTCAGAGAGATGCAAATTTTGTTCGGCATTGGAACAACCAGAAACTCGGCCTAGGCTGAAATCCATGATTATGAAGCCTGAACCTGACCCCCTTTTAGGCATGTCACCCGAAGAAGCTGGCTTAGAATTGGGTTTTGCTTTAGTTTCTTGAAGCCAAAACCAAAGTCTGACCAATCTTGTCATAAGAAAACAAAGGTCTGAGCTAATTTTGTTTATATTAGTTTTTTTCAAAACAAAATGTTTATTTTGAATTGACAAACTCTACCTCTTATTTCAACTCAAAGGTGAACATATTCTAAGTCTAGCCCTCCATTTAATCGGCTCCGCCTTGTTTCGGGATGAAGGAATCTTAGTTCATATGCTTTAAAAACAACAATTCACATGAGTATCCAGTCATTCAAGGTATACCTGCTTAAAAATGTAAGGAATGGAAAACATAAATCCATGTGTTTTGTGATGTACATTGTAAGAAATGCTTTGGCAATTGGAGGGGATGGGACCATGGAACTGGAGGGGATGCAGTAGGGGTGGAAAAGGAGGGCCATTGCCCGCTGGCGCTTTGAGAAAATAAGGAGCATGCTTTAAGCCCCTGCCCCCTAGTTTTTGGATATTTTGACATATCTTACGAGCAACACTGCAGTAATCGCTGTGACAAATTATTGCAAATATTTTCCTACAATCTTGAGAAAGCTACTTGCATGTGGATCACCCCCAGCCAAAAGAATATCAAAATACCAATATGTAGATTCTAGAAGAGGTTTTTATTGACTTTCACATTCGAGTAAATTATAGAATTCCTCCTAAGATTTATGTTTATTACACTTATACCTAATAGTTTAAAAAATCTACGCTTACATCTAATTAAATTAACAGTATTAATGAAACCATTTATCTCATACGAAAAATCAAAATTGCCCATGAGAAAGAACGATGTAATATACATTTTCTTGTATTCTCGGATAGTTGGACTATCATATCACTTAAGATTATTTTGGATATTTTTGAAATCTTTTCTGATGTGGCATTTGGACCCCATTTAAGATTAACAGTTTGACTACCATTCTATTGTGTTATGAGTTAAAATATTGGATAAAAATAATAAAAAGTTACAAAGACACTCGTTCAAGTATGGGTTATTTATATTTAGCCTCTAAAAGTCTAAAAATATCAATTAGCCACCAAAACTTCAAATTTATTACAATAACTTGCAATCTTTTATCTAGATACTAGCACTATTAATGAAGTGGTGAAAAAGACAAAAATACCTTTGATTCAAAGAGACTATTCTTTATCATCCATCCATCTGCACAAATCTCAAAGCACTTTATTCTCTATCATTTATCCATTTGCATAGATCTTAAAGTGCTCCTCCATCTTTTATTATTCATTTATCAACATAAATCTTAAAGTGCTCTAGCCTCAATCATTTTTTCCATATGCACAATCTCAAAAAGCTTTATTCTTTATTATCCATTTATTTGCATATATCTCAAAGCACTATGTTTGTAATCCAATAGATCTCAAAATACTTTATCTGTGATCTATTCACGAACATAGATCTCAAAGCGCTTCACTCTTTAACATCCATTTGCCACACAAATCTCCAACTACTATATCCTCTCTCATTTATTTGCTTACACAAATCTTAAAGTACTCTATCTTTTGTCAATTTGTCCACATAAATCTTAAAACACTTCATCCTCTAGCATCTATTAACTTGCATAAATCTAAAAACGCTACATCCTCTATTATCTATCTACCTATACAGATAAAAAAATTCATCCTCTGTCATTCATCCATCTACATAGATCTCAAAATACTCTATCCTCTCTCATTTATCGTATGCATAGATCTTAAAACACTCCATAAATCTTAAAGTATGCCATCCTTTATCATTCATCGGCCCACATAAATCTTAAAGCACTTCATTCATCCATTCAAATAAATCTTAAAATATTTCATCTTTTATTATCTATTCATATACATAAATTTCAAAATACTTCATTCTTTATTATTCATTTACTGATAAAGATATTAAAGCACTATTCTTCCTTCATTTTCTTTCAATTTCCACCAAAACAAAAAATCCTCGTTAAGTTAATGGGAACGATAGTACTAAAATTTTATAAAAAAATTAACTATCATACAATCCTCACATGATAATGTTTTGTAATAAAGATAATGACTGGACTATATTTCAACAAATTTAAAATTTTTATATATAATTGATATATTTTAAACTTTAGATGTCTAAATATAAAATGTCCAAATTTAGAGAGATATCTTTGTAATTTTCTTTAAAAATAACCCTAGAAAATGGTAAGCACAGAATTTTCAAACTATTGAATGTAAATATAATTCATACCTAATCTTAGGAGGTTTTTTATAATTTACTCTTGTTGATCATGAACCAAAAATGAAATCAAGAGCTTATCAATAAATAGGGAAAGTTGAGTTCAGAAAGTTTCATGCAGAAACATAAGACCTGTTGATTTGTTTTTAATTCACATTAAAAAAAAGGCATAAATGTTTCTCAAAGCAATAAGTTTTTTTTCTTTCCTTCGTGCTCTTTTCAACATTTCAATGATACATCTTTCTTGCGGATATAAACACCAACTTACAATGTCAATAAATCCCTGATTTAGCCTATTCGACCCTCTCACTAACTATCCAAAAACAGTCCAATGGTTATTAACATTTTTAAGCAAACCCAGTTCCACACCCTCCAGTAGATGCTTTCTCTGGTCCAATGATAACATCAAATGAACCTTCTCAACTAACATGATCTCCAGCTCGATCTTGAAAGTATAAACACCTACACAACAAAGACAAATTGCCTTAAGATGCTTTCTTCGGCACTTGGACAAAACTTTCCATATATATTCCAACTTTTCCATATTTTTCCCTCTGCAAGACTGCATCAAACGCCTCGTACACAAATTCCAATTTTGAATTGAGCTTTCAAGCAATCAACCTCTTCTATAGCTCATTTGGTCGTTAGTCCATGCACCTTCATCATACAAAAATATTTTGATGGCACTCTTGCACCTGCCTGCATGCAAAGCTCCACCACAGCTGGTGCATGCCCGTAAAAACCGCGCCCGCTGTCCACAAGAACAGGAGGATCATGGGGCCGTCGATGCCACACCAATTTCGGAGGCACGAGGTCATCTACCTCTGCCTTTTTCCATATATGGGACCCCCTCCAGCTCTCAAATTTAAAAACACCACAAAGCCTAGCCTTGTGTCCTGATGGCCCAACATGAACTTCCGAACAGTGCTCGCAGACTTTTGCTGGGTATACCAGCAATAGCTTCTGCACTCCAATTCTGAGCCTCTCCCAGGCGTCCAAAGTTCTCTGAGCTACCAAACTCCACTCTTCTGATGATCCAGAGAATGTCACACTTGCATCATCTTTGCTAGAATTTGGTACTGGGATGTGGTTATGCAGAACTTCATCCGATACATCAACTCCTGCATGATAGCATAGCTCGACAACAGCAGGGACACGATCAAAATCAAATCTCTGGTCATGCTTTATGATGCTCTGGAACATGTTTTGGAGGTGGAAGGCCTCCACCGGGGCAAGGATGTCATTTAAGTGGCCATCAACCCATCGATGTGGCCGGTCTTTGATAATGCGCTTGTACCCATAGCAAGATTTGATCTGATGCCCCGTGTCACCAATATTTACTTCAGGACAAAACCTATAAGAAAATCATAATCAAAATGAACAAATAAGCATACTAACGATACAATTCTATAAGAGCACAAAGAGACGAATATAACAAATATACATGGTCTTCTCACAATGTTTATGGTGGACAAAGCCCCTTATCTAATTTAAGGATAAATTGCTTGACCATTAAAGTGACACATTTTGAGTCTCTAGATGATATGGAGAAGATTTTTATGAGGTTTTTATGGGGTGAAAGTGCATCGGATATTATCCATTTAGATCCATTTTTTTATCCGAATTTATCTGGATATAGATAAAAATTTGAGCATCTGACTAATATCCACATCCATATGAATAGACAACCACCTAATCCATATCCGAATATCTGATTCTACTTATAACCATATTTAATTTTACATAGTACTCATAAACTTTTAAGAGAAATATATAACCATAATAATATGCTATTAACTTGATTTACTATCTACTTAGTAATATCTTCGATTCTTTGGTCGTAAAGTTCAATCATCCAACTTACATCCGTAATTATATCCGTACTTCCTATATCCGATTTATACTCGTATCTGTTTAAAACAAATATGGATATAAATTTTTACATTCAACTAATATCTGTTTCCGTATATATATTTGTCAAACAAAAAAAATATGGATATAGATATACTAATATCCCTAGATTTCTGAGTACATCAGTCCTATCATGAGAAAGCAGTCAAACCATCAATCATAAGACAGACCATACGAAGGTTCACATAATCTTCAGAAACTTGCACATGCTATGATCCGAAATGTAAAAAATGCTCAAGAAAACAAAGAATCAACATTGAAGCTCAGTCATTACTAACAAGTACAAAATGAACATAATGTTGGTAGAATATGTAGATATTTGTCACCATATTCATAGGTTCTTCTCAGTACCAAGGTTCATCAAACCGTCCCAAAACAGATAGTTCAAGATATGCCAAACCGTACTAGCAGACTACCGGTGCAGTTCGATCGTTCGATTAGGAACACTGACGAAAATCGAGTGAGGGAGAAGAAAAAAGAGAAAGAGAAAGAGAGGAAAGAAAAGAAGAGAAAAAGGCTGACGATGGTCCACCAAGGCTACCAAAAGCTGCCGAGGCCTCCGGGGCTCTACCCTCCTCCGAAAAGGAGAATAGAAAGAGGAGAGAGAGAAATGGATAGAGGAGAAAGCAGCAAGGAGGCCGCAGACAACTGCCGAGGCTCCTGAATGGCCGAAATCGAGCCCACGACGTCCGTAGGGTTGAAATAGAGATGACCTGCCCTATTTCTTCATATAACTTTTTTTTTGGCACGATACACAGTGAAGTCGATAGAGGTGGGTCATCCCTGTTTCGACCTGCAGATGTCGTGGAGTCGATTTTGGCAATCCGAAGACCTCGACAACTCTCCAGCAGCCTCCCTGTCTTCCCCTCCATCCATTTCTCTCCCTCTCCTTTCTCTATCTCTCTCATAATTCTCCTCTCTCAAGGGAGGGTGGAGCTCAGGAGGCCTTGACGGCCCTTCGATGGCCATTGCTAGCGTTTGCCTCCCTTTGCTTCCCTCCCTCCCCCCAATCTGTTTTTCTCTTTTCCTCTCTGGTTCTTCCTCTCTCATGCTTTTGTTTCCGTATCGGTTCGATCCTGGTACAATCCAGTATGGGGGTGTACCAACCTATACCATCCGTTGGCCAATATGGGATCCGATTCCGAGTCGACAAACCTTGCTTCTCGCAAATATCAAATGCCTATAGTTAAGGAACACAATTGATGCTAAACTACCAACAGGGATGCTTTCTTCAATGACTGAAATTTTATCATTTGCATTACTATTTATAAAAATTTGTTTTATTCATAGCACTCAGGACATGCCTACATCCACCTTAACAAATATTTTCACAAATATTTAGGCCCTCTTTGGCTAAGCTTTTAGAGTGCCAGAAAGCACTTTTTGGCTCTCAGAAAGTACTTTGGAGTGACATAATGATGTTTGGTAAAAATATCAGAAAGCTGTTTTGACTTTGGTAGAAAGCTGAAACGGTCTACTTGGAAAAATTTGTATTTTGAAACTTTCCCCAAAAGTACTTTCTGACTAATGTCGGGAAGCTATTTTGCTTTTCCCAAAGCACTTTATCAATATGGTTACCAAACAGCAAATAGTTTTTTGTAAAAATTCTACTTCCAAAAGTTCTACTTCTCAAAGCTCTACTTCCAAATGCTTCAAAAGCTCTACTGCCAACAGCAATCCCAAACAGGACGTAAGTCATGTAGCTTAAGCTTGGATGCTTTTGCAACATGTTGGTTAGCATTAATAAAGCTAATTAAAATTAATGTACCTATGCACTGATAAGCAAACAGTAGATGTTGCTATGTATCAGAATCATAAAACATGCTAGAATAAACAAAGGTATAACTTTCAACATCATAAAGTCTCCAAAGGGGCACAAGATTGTTTTGAATCTCTTCAAACAACATAGCAAGGAATCACGATAAACCCTTGGAGTATGGGTGTCCCTTTAGTTAATAACCATGTCATTGAAACAAACAAGAGGAGCTAACAAGTATTGGAAAAAGAATTGAACAGAGCAAATCTAAATAATAGCATTAAAAATCCAAAGGTCACTATGAACTTAGGATTTGGCAAGTGAAAAAAAAAATTGCATGAAGTTGTTGAATGGTTTATGATCTCCACTTGGCTGACCTTAATTCTGAAATGCCAGCATCATTTCAAGAAACATTACAGAGCCCATGTGAAGTGAAGACTACAATGAAACAAACAATGTGGTCGGGTGGAGGATTCATTGTCTCTATTGGACTGAATCTAAATCTTAAGGGCCTGTTCGGATGCAAGAATATGAGCTTATATAATCTATTTCGAAACAGATTTTTCCATTTATAGTTACAATCCATTTTTAGATGTGCAATTGCCTTTAAGATTCTTTACATCAAAGAACATGACAATCCCAAAATAAAATCTTATTCATGGATGGTACATATCAGCTAAAAAGTGATTTATCTCATCCTGGTCATAACTTATTCTCGCAACAGAACATCCTAAACCTATCGGCCCTCTTCACCAACCTAGATCTGGCCATCATAAAATGCATTTAAGATAATTTTCTACCTCCAGCAGCCTTATTGCCTGACAGAAGAACATTTATAACACTCCCTACCTCCCAATGACACCACTCCCACCCCCTTCCCTTCTTTCTCTCCTCTCCTCCCATTTTCTCCGCCTTGCACCTCGGGCAGTGGTCCACATAACCACTGCCCAGAAGAGTTTATCGACCCTCTCTACATCTATTATGACTCATGATGGTCTGCTCCCTCTTAGACACTGGATGCTGCTCGAGTTCTGCCCATCAGTAAGTTCTTCCCTCCGTCCCATACTTGTGCTCTGCTAGGGTCGGGATTTAGCCCTCAGCTCTCCCCTTTCATCCCTCCCTCCTACACTCCCTCTCCCTCACTCCGCTAAGGTTAAGGCTAGAGTTTAACCCTCAAACCTCCGCCTTTTACCCCACTCTTTCTCCCTCTCCCTATTTTTGGTAAACCTTGGAATGACATGGTACGGACCATACCATACCATACCAAACCAAAGCGGTCACCGACCACTACAATCTTTGGTACTAATTTGGCAAACCTTGGATCTAAGCATTGATCCATACCCGACCCATTTAAAGTTTACCTCAGCCATACCAATCCTAACTAAACGACTCTCAACATAAGCCTGACCCAAATAGGATCAAGTCAAGTTGGATTTCTCAGGTTGGATCAATTTTGTCACCCCAACTTTCTAGCATCGGTTCCCTATCATGGTGGTCAAGCAATTAGGATTCTTTGAAGATACCTATTGCTTCTCTTCTAAAGGGAAAAAGGATACCTAATATTGTACTTGATGGATGCATTTAGAAGTTTTTCCGGATTCAATTCATGATGGCTTTGATTAATAATTTTAGCATTGGGTTTTTAGCTTCTCTTTGTGCCAGCTGAACTATAAAACTGATAAAGGATTCTACCAATAATGAGTTTTGTACCATTTTACCATCAAAAGGTAGAGTATCAATATGGCACTGGTACCAACTGTACATATAGAAACTTGTAGCATTAGAAAGAATGAAAACCATCAGTACTGAGCAGTACAGTCAATATCGTATGTTGGGTACTCATAGGTACACAGCACATCAACACAGACCAATATGCATGGGTATGGCATATGTATCTATACAAATGGTTTTGATGTCCTGGCACCCATAATGGTGTTGGTTTCATGTCAAAACGAGATGATACCACTCCATTCCAATGGTTATCGAATCCATTGACCTAACCATAGCAACTAGGACAATTCTTCAATTTAAGCTACCTAATTCATAATTGATACATCTATGTAATCAATTGCAGTTCTATGCAAATGTTTTCATAGTTTTCTTAACCAAGGTTTGTGTACTACCATGTGCTGTGCTGTATCAAGCATACCATACAATACAGGTACTAAACTGATACTTGGTGTGGAAGGTGTACTGTCAATATGCCAAATTGACCTTTACCAACACTGTAACAACATGGTACGGATACAAGCACCGAAACAGGGATTGTGAACCTTGAAATATATATGATTTGAACTTTTCCTTTTTCTATCTTTTTGTGACCAATTCTGAATTTTACTGCATCTACAATTTTTCAAGTAAAAGACATTTATAATTATAGATTGAGAAGGTGCACATTATTCTATATCCAAATCAAATCTTATAAGCTTACTTTCGTGTTTTGTCTTTGCCACATGGTTAATCTCATGTGATCTTTGATTGTATCAAAAAAATTCCTAAGGTGGCCTCAAAGTTAATCGTAAGTAGTTTAATTAGGTCTATGCATGTAGTTCATTTATAACTGTTGTTCGAAAATGTCACACCTCTTACATGCCTTAGAACACCCCCCCCCCAAAAAAAAAAAAACCACCACCACCACATGCACAGAAAAAGAAGTTGCATTTTTTCTTTTTCTATCCTTTTGGGCCTAAATTTGAATTTTACCACATCTAAGACTTTTCAAGTCAGAGAAGTTTATAAATAGACTGAGAAGCTGTGCAATTATTCTCTCTCTCACTTAGATCTTCTAAATTTCTTTGGCTTTTACTTTTGTCACAAGGTTAACATTTACTTACGTGATATTTAGTTGTATCAAATAAATTCCTAGAATGGCCTCAAAAGCTATGCATTAATTAGGTTTGTATATAAGATCTGCAATTTATTTATATTTGTGATTTATAAATGTTCAGCAACTGCATTGTGTAGTACAATCAGAGGCCTTACTAGGGTTTAGGGGAAGGACTGAAATCTATGTTGCTGCAATTTAGTGTAAGGCCTGAGTTTTCAATATAACTTAACCAGAAAGGTAGTATTTTTGAATAAAATAGGTAATGCAATTAAATAACTGGAATTAAGAGGTTGCTGGAACTATTCTGGAAAAGAACTGACTACATATGATATGAAAGTTCTAGGAAAGATAATAACATATTTTATTATCAAAGAAGATACGGAGAAAGGCAAGCAATGACTCAGAATAAAATAATGGAAGAAGAAAAACAATAAAAGGACGAGGGAGGATAATATTGTACTCACCCTGAAACATAGGTAGGAATCACACCAAGGTTACAAGCCTCATGCTTGTTCTACAACGTACCATAGGAAAAAAAAGGGAAAACTCTGAACTTTCATTCAGCTTTTTCTTTTTTTTCCATAAGATACTAATTACAAACTCAGGTCTCAAAAATAAAAAAACACTACTCACACCTTCAAACTCTCTAAACCTTTCTTTGTAAAGAGCCAGTTACCATTCATGGTTATTTTAGTATTGCTGTGAACAGTAATCATTCCAATAATTGGGACCACCGAGATATGAAATTAAATCAAAGATATTTTAATCCGATCCCTTTATTCCAAGATAAAACTAAAAATAACAATAAATAATAGAAAAATAAAATTCAAGAACTAAAATAAGACATAGTAAAATCATACACTATAAATCTTTGACATATCAAGGCATGATCTCCAATATCCAGCATTCATTTATGTCGTGCAAGAACTTGCCTCGGATTCTTTTAAGTCAAAGCTCCAATGACTAATCCAGTACTTCAGTTCATCTGTTCTTTTTTTTTTCTGCATAAAAGCCTGATTTCAAACTAAACCTTCCATTTCAACATTAGAAAAGAAAAAAAAAAAACTAGCCAGACTTTCAAACTCTCTAAAATGCCCTCCATAAATGCTGATCACTGTTCATAGTCAGTGTAGCGTGAACAGTGAAAGAAAAGTGTCCTATAAGCCAATCGCAAGTGTGTTGCGATGTGACTTTCTTTACAATTTTTCAACTCATGAAATGACATTTATTATTATTTGAGGCATTGATTCATCATATTAGCTGCATCTTATTATGTCTAAAATTATGATAAACCCCAAAGATTAGGATAATAATTTTAAGAGACAAGAATTGGTCATGCTAGTGAGACCTAAAATCCTAAAATCCTAATATTAAATATTCCTGATCATAGAAGCATTGAGTCGGGGATCAATGTTCCGGATAGACTGGTACATCCTATGTATGCTCAATGGAGAGAGTAGCAGATCTCACTAGCCACTTGTGTGAGACACTAATACAAAGATGTGGGTGCTCATTTGAAAAATGAGTCCACTGAATTGACTCGATGAAAGAGAACATCTTATGGAAGCCTTATTTGCATGTCAAAGATGGTTCTCTAAGTGGGAGTTGTGCAAGTGATCCTTAGACCTGAGACCACCATGGAATCTTGTGCACATGAATCCATATTTTGGTTCATATCCAGGCATGGCATTAAGACATGTACGGGGTGTTCTGGATATGGTAGAGTGTGTATGGAGGTTGTGAGTAGGTCAACATGGAATCACTCACTCCTAATAAGAGGAGATCGCATCCTGTGTATTCTTAATCCTAGATGACTCAAGAAAAGTCTTTTGGCCAAAAGCAGGAAGAAGATTAGAAAGTTTCTAAGCTTCTTCATTGGAGTCATCATTGGTTAATTGAGAATCGATATGAATATGTGTTTGAGTTTGATATGATTCCATACTCATGAACATATTCAGGGTGCAAGGATGATCGAAGAATTGAATTGTACGGTAATTTGCCACTGAATGATAGATTTGGTATTTCCACCAAATTCCACAGCTTTTGGGTAGTCATGATACGTTGCTAGACGTCAATCTTGACTTGTAGGTTTTTGACCGAATTAAAGAATTTAATTCGATTGCCAATTAGAAATGATTCTAATTATTGAGCTCGAATTTAGCTCAATTGGACCTAAATCAATTAGATTGAAATCTAATCAAATTTGATCAACTTGTATCCGGATCTACTGCCGGCTAGATGTGGAACCCAATGGGTCACACACATATGAAAATTGGCCAAGGATCCTTTTGAAAAAGGTTGATTGAAATTTTGGATTCAATCAGGATTCCGGTAAGTATGCTAGCACGTGTGGAAACCCTTGCTCCTTTGGAGACCAATTTGGTCCCATCCCTTGCTAATTAGCTAGCCCAATTTGGTAGACATTTGGGTCAGGTCGTGATACCTGGAAGCAGCCCAAATTGGGGCACCACATCCCATGTTAATGCCAAATATGAAGAGTCCAAGTTGTGGTGGACTCTTGATGTAAAATAGGTTCTGCCTACAAGTATTGGCATGGGCAGAAGAAAATTTATTTTTTCATGGGATTAAATTATTTGTGGTAGCTCACATCACCCTCCATCCTCTGGTGCACATCTCAAAGTATGAGATATATTTTTTCTGAAATTTATGGGGTAGAGAAAAAATTGGAAAAGAAGGATGTCTCGCGCGTGCGCGCAGAAGCGTCGCGTCTCTCCACGATTTGGAGTCCTTATCCCAATCAAATGCTTTCAGATTAGAATGATTTTTGGTGATGACATTCTGCACTTGATAAGATATTTTTGATAATTTTTCTGAAATTTTTTCAGACTTATCTGGATACCCAACGGATGCCATAAGTCGGTCCTGATGCCTGTGCGCACGATGATCAGCACTCGCGTGAAGAGCATCCTTCCGTGAGAATTTTATCATCATTTTTTATTTTCTGAAATCCAGATTGAATCCCCAATCCACGTGGATTTTTAAGGATTTTTCTGATTTGAGAAGGGACGTGAAAACATCCCTTTTTAGGTTGCACGCGCGCAGACCAGGGTGCTGATCAACGTATCATGGATAAGAGTCCTTCTGCTTGAAGGAACTCTTATCTCTGATAATCAGATCAGATATACCTTTTGGATAAGGCATGTCCCTCTCTTTTGGCGTCCCTCTGGTGGCTATAAATAGACCGGAACACTGGGTATCCGATGAATCTAAGAGGGGTTTCCAATTTTTCTCCTGTTGCTCTCCTTTCTTTCTTACAACCTAAGTTTTAGGACAAGACTTTGGAATTTAAGACAAAGCCTTATCTGATCCTAAGAAAGATTGTAAGGATCCTAAAGAAGGAGAATCAGAAGTCCAGAGGAGGTTCTAAAAGGATGAGGTCAGGTTCTTGAAAAAACTTGACCGGTACGAGACTAGTTGAGTTCTAAGGGTTAGAACTCTTGAAGCAAGGTGAAGGAGCACTGTCTTTGGTTCAATTTCCGTGTGGATCACCATTGGAGGGCGGACACTTGGACGCCTTGTGAAAATTGGGATTAACGCTACAGATATTCTTATCCTAATTTATATTTATTATGCTTTGATTATTATAGTCAAGAGTTTCTGGGCATTAGGGCTTCCGGTGCATTGGGTGTTTTGAATGAAAATTTTAAACACCTAACCCTTCCGCTGTGCCATCGAAATCCAGCAGTGGTATCAGAGCCAATCTTGATTTATGTAATCAAAGATTAAATTATTATCTTAATTGTGATCAAGCATGAGTTTTTAGTTTGGTTCAAATCGGTTCAAGGGTTGAACCCGATTGAACATCCAAACCCTATCATGTCTTAGAGATATGTTTTAAATATAAAATTTTTTTAGTAGCTTAGTACTCTAATTGGAGTTCATCACCAAGCCGTCCGATCATAAGAGCAAGTAGGGTTCAAAGACCCTCTTCCTATTCAATAGCGTACTCTTATGGCGTGTAGGGGTGCCACTGTGATGTTCCAAAAAGAAGAACCATGAAATGAGTGTTTTATATTCATGCATGTTATTAGAACTTCATACATATATGATATGCTTGAGATATTTAGTTATAATCATATTGTATGATTCTGCTTCCATATCTTAGAGAATGATAAGATGTCATAATTAGTTGTTATGATTATTAAGATACAACTATTATAGTGCATTCTTGTGATAAATTGAATTAGGATGTGTTTGAGACCATTAAAGTCCTCATAAAAATCATATTAAATCGTAGTATTGTGAACCAGAAGCTGACCTATTTTTTTGAATCGATTAATTAATTGATGTCTAAGAAGTGTTTCAAGCGCGGTGGTTATTTAATTGGTTCTATTGTTGGCCTGGCCAATTTTATTGGTGTCTAAGAAAAGCAATGGGAGGACCCCCACCAATCTTAACACTTTTCTAACCAATTATATTAGTTCGTTCAAGTTGGGTCAAGGGTTGAACCCGATTGAACATCCAAACCCTATCATGTCTTAAAGATATGTTTTAAATATAAAATTTTTTTAGTAGCTTAGTACTCTAATTGGAGTTCATCACCAAGCCGTCCGGTCATAAGAACAAGTAGGATTCAAAGACCCTCTCTTCCTATTCAATAGGGTACTCTTATGGCGTATAGGGGTGCCACTGTGATGTTCCAAAAAGAAGAACCGTGAAATGAGTGTTTTATATTCATGCATGTTATTAGAACTTCATGCATATATGATATGCTTGAGATATTTAGTTATAATCATATTGTATGATTCTGCTTCCATATCTTAAAGAATGATAAGATGCCATAATTAGTTGTTATGATTATTAAGATACAACTATTATAGTGCATTCTTGTGATAGATTGAATTAGGATGTATTTGAGACCATTAAAGCCCTCATAAAAATCATATTAAGTCGTAGTATTGTGAACCAGAAGCTGACCTATTTTCTTAAATCGATTAATTAATTGATGTCTAAGGAGTGTTTCAAGTGCGGTGGTTATTTAATTAGTTCTATTGCTGGCCTGGCCAATTTTATTGGTGTCTAAGAAAAGCAATGGGGGGACCCCCACCAATCTTAACACTTTCCTGGCCAATTATATTAGTTCGAATCTTGAATGAAGGTAGCTTAGTGTTTTAAACACTACTAAGGGCCTTCCTTCATGCTAGGTTAATGTTACATCATGAACTATGGCTAGTTTGTTGTGTTACCATAAGGCTTGTCATAAAAATTAATATAACATAATCCTAGTGCATAAAAGATGCTTACGGCAATTTTGGATATACTGCTTTGTTGTGCTAACACAAGGACAATTATATTCGATTTTGACTGTATTGAAATGAAGGATCTTACTTAACTAAAATATTATAGCTTGTTGTATTAACACAAGGCTAATAATATTTTAGAGGCCAAGATAAAATATTGAGAATTGCATGAGATGTAATTGGAAAGAGTTTCCTACCTATGAACTCATAAAGATTTGTTGTGTTAACACAAGATCGTTATGAAGAATTAGGATCTCAATCTCACTAAGATAAATATAAAATATATCTCGTTTACCATAGGAGAGGGCTATGGTATCTGATAAAATAGTGAGAGACAACTAATTTTAAAAGTCCTCATCTAGTTATGCATGTCAAACATGAGTGGTCTGCTTATACTATTGTTTTATGTAGATTTAAGTCTACATTATGGCTTCTTTATTTTCACCCCATGATATCATAAATAAAACTATATTGACCAATACAACTATGTGAATTGGTTGAGGAACTTGCAAATTAGATTTACATTGAAAAAAAACTCCGATGTTCTGGATATTTCTGATCCTAAATTGGTCAGTAATAATGAGAAGGTAATGATGTCCGTATGGATATTATTTATAAAAAATTTAGACATTGAGAGTATAATTGCAAGAATTATCTTGCAAGATTGAAGCAGGGTGCAAGTGTAACACCAAAAGATATGTATATGATACAGACCTATTTTTCATTGAGTGATTCAGACTCTGATATTTGGGTATTGGATACCATTTGTGGATCGCACATTTGTAATTCATTGCCGCGACTATAGAATATCAAAGGTCTGAAAAGAGGTGACCTCGAGTTTTATAGCGCAAATGGAGAGTCTATTAGCGCAAAGACTGTGGGAACCTATATGCTTGATTTGCCTTCGGACAAAATTTTAGAATTAAAAGACTGTTATTACATGCCAAAGGTCATTAGAAATATTATTTCTATACCTTTGTTATTAAAACAAGGTTATGAAATAAGATTAATGGAAAATGGATGCTCTATTTTTTTTTAATGAATTTTATGGCAGTGATTATATTGATAACAATCTTTTAATTCTTGCACTCAATGAAAATATTTTTTATATTAAAAGAAATATGAAAAGAAAGAGAGAATGTGAATGTCACATATCTCTGGCATTGTCGCCTTAGTCATATTAGTGAGTCAAGGATAAATAAGTTATGCAAAGAAGAATTCTTTGATCCAAATGATTATGAATCATTGGGGACTTATAAATCTTGTCTCATGGGTAAGATGACCAAGACTCCATTTTATTAATATGGAGAGAGGACAAGTGAGTTGTTAGCTCTAGTACATATAGATATATATGGACTGATAACAACTCAGGCCAGAAGAAGATACTCTTATTTTATTACCTTTACAGATGATTTATTAAGGTTCGGATATGTGTATCTTATGAAACATAAATTCGAAGCTTTTGATAAGTTCAAGGAGTATCAAGATATGGTCGAGAAACAAACTGAAAAAAGTATCAAAGTTCTTCGATCTGATCGAAGAGGAGAGTACTTATCCAGTAAATTTCTTGATCATCTTAAAAGTAAAGGTATTCTCTCTGAATGGACCCCTCCTTATACACCTCAGTTAAATGGTGTAGCAGAAAGGAGGAATCACACTTTAATGGATATGGTGCGGTCTATGATATGCTTCACCAATCTCCCAATATCTTTCTAGGGATAATGCCTTAGAGACTGCCACATATATATTAAACAGAATGCCTTCAAAGTCTGTTGCAAGCACTCCATATGAGATATGGAATGGAAGGAAGCCTAATCTTAAACATCTTAAGACTTTAGGCTGTCCTACTTATGTCAAAAATATTTTTGGACATAAGCTTAATGCTAGATCAGACAAGTATAGGTTTGTAGAGTATCTTAATGAAATTAATGAATATTATTTCAACCACTCTACTGAACAAAAGGTATTTATTAGTAAGCACGTCACTTTCTTGAAACATGAATTTATCCAAGGAGGCAGTGGGAGGAATATTGAATTTATGAAAGTTCATGATCTACAAACCGATCCAAAAATACCAGTGGTTGGACCACAAGAAGATCCTCAATTAAAAGTACCCAAGGATGAGGTACATCCACTATACACACCTCCTTTCCGAAGGTCAGATAGAGTGCGTCAAGCATCTCTGAGATATAATTTTGTCATTGAGAATAACAATTCTATCAACATCATTCAGGATGTTGATCCACTGACCTATTCGGAAGCTGTCATGAGTAAGGACTCAGACAGATAGCTGGAAGCTATGAAATCTGAGATGGACTTGATGAATACCAACCAAGTATCGACCTTGGTTGACGCACCTGAGGATGTAACCCCAATATAGGGTGCAAATGGGTCTTCAAAAGAAAGATCAGAGTAGATGGCCAAGTAGAAACCTACAAAGCTAGGTTAGTGACGAAGGATTTCAGTCAAAGGCAAGGAATTGACTATGATGAAACCTTCTCACCAGTGGCTATGCTCAAGTCCGTCCGGATTTTGCTTGTAATAGCGGCATACTACGATTATGAAATCCGGCAGATGGATGTCAAGACCGTTTTTCTTAATAGTAATCTAGAGGAAGAGGTCTATATGACTCAGCCAAAGAGATTTGTCTCAAGTGGGAGAGCAAATCAAGTATGCAAGCTAACGAGATCCATCTATGGATCGAGCTGAAACATCCAATTTGATATGACAGTCAAAGAGTTTGACTTTATCAAAAATACGAATGAACCATGTGTATACAAAAAGACAAGTGAGAGTGTTATTATCTTCTTGGTTCTGTATGTTGGTGACATACTGCTCATTGGGAATGATATCCCAATGATGCAATCGGTCAAGACTTAGTTATCGAATAAGTTTTTAATGAAAGACTTGGGTGAAGCATCCTATATACTGGATATAAAGATCTATAGAGATAAATCTAAAAGAATGTTAAGCTTATCCCAATCACGGTACATAGATCTCATATTAAAGAGATTTAATATGAAGGCAAGTAAGAGGTTACCTGCCTGCAAGTCATGATATACGTCTCTCTAAGAGAATGTGTCCTAAGACACCAGAAGAGAGAAAAAGGATGAATGAAATCTCTTATGCTTCAGCTGTAGGATCAATTATGTATGCCATGCTATGTACCAAGCCTGATGTAGCTTATGCTTTGGGTATAGCTAGTAGATTTCAGGCTGATCCAAGGAAGGATCATTGGAAAGCAGATAATAGCAAGTCAATATCAAGGTATGTGTTTATCCTAAATGATGAGGTAGTGAGTTGGAAGAGTTCCAAACAGTAGATAGTAGCTGACTCAACTACTGAGCCAGAGTATGTTGCTGCTAGTGAAGCCATTAAGGAAGCTGTCTGAATGAAGAAACTCATCATGAATTTAAGAGTCGTTCCTAAGATTGAAGGACCGATGTCACTTTAGAGTAATAACACTGAGGCCATTATTCAAGATAAGGAACCTAGATCTCATTATAGATCCAAGCACATCCTCAGACGTTTCCATCTCGTTAGAGACAAGATGTTATCCTTAAACGAGTAGACAAAAAGAACAATACAGCAGACCCATTCACTAAGGCCATACCACAGCAGCTATATGATTATCATCATGATTGTATGAGATACAAAAGCGATTGACTTTAGTGCAAGTAGGAGATTGAAAGAAAAATGCCCTATAAGCCAATCGCAAGTGTGTTGCGATGGAACTTTCTTTATAATTTTTCAACTCATGAAATGACATTTATTATTATTTGAGGCATTGATTCATCATATTAGCTGCATCTTATTATGTCTAAGATTATGATGAACCTCAAAGATTAGAATAATGATTTTAGGAGACATGAGTTGGTCATGCTAGTGAGACCTAAAATCCTAATATTAAATATTCCTGATCATAGGAGCATTGAGTCGGGGATCAATGTTCCGGATAGACTGGTACATCCTATGTATGCTCAATGGAGAGGGTGGCAGATCTCACTAGCCATTTGTGTGAGACACTAATACAAGGATGTGGGTACTCATTTGATAAATGAGTTCACTGAATTGACTCGATAAAAGAGAACATCTTATGGAAGCCTTATTTGCATGTCAAAGATGGTTCTCTAAGTGGGAGTTATGCAAGTGATCCTTAGACCTGAGACCACCATAAAATCTTGTGCACATGAATCCATATTTTGTTTCATACCCAGGCATGATATTAAGACATGTACGAGGTGTTCTGGATATGATGGAGTGTATGGAGATTGTGAGTAGATCAATATGAAATCAATCACTCCTAATAAGAGGAGATCGCATCCTGTGTATTCTCAACCCTAGACTCGAGAAAAATCTTTTGGCCAAAAACAGGAAGGAGATTAGAAAGAGTTTCTAAACTTCTTCATTGGAGTCATCATTGGTTAATTGAGAATCGATATGAATGTGTTTGAGTTTGACATGATTCCATACTCATGAACATATTCAGGGTGCAAGGATGATCGAAGGATTGAATTGCACGGTAATTTGCCACTGAAGGATAGATTTGGTCTTTCCACCAAATTTCACATCTTTTGGATAGTCATGATACGTTGCTAGACTGAATTAAAGAGTTTAATTCGATTGCCAATTAGAAATGATTCTAATTATTGAGCTTGGGTTAGCTCGATTGGACCTAAATCAATTAGATTGAAATCTAATCAAATTTGATCAACTTATACCCAGACCTACTGCCGGCTAGATGTGGAACCCAATGGATCACACACATATGAAAATTGGACAAAGACCCTTTTGAAAAAGGTTGATTGGAATTTTGGATTCAATCAGGGTTCCGATAAGCATGCTAGCACGTGTGGAAACTCTTGCTCCTTTGGAGACCAATTTGGTCCCATCCTTTGCTAATTAGCTAGCCCAATTTGATAGACATTTGGGTCAGGTTGGGATACCTGGAAGCAGCCCAAATTGGGGCACCACATCCCATGTTAATGCCAAATATGAAGAGTCCAAATTGTGGTGGACTCTTGGTGTAAAACAGGTTCTGCCTACAAATGTTGGCATGGGCAAAAGAAAAAATTTATTTTTTCATGGGATTAAATTATGTGTGGTAGCTCACATTACCCTCCATCCTCTGGTGCACATCTCAAAGTATGAGATATATTTTTTCTGAAATTTATAGGGTAGAGAAAAAATTAGAAAAAAAAGGATGTCTCGCGCGCACACGCAGAAGCGTCGCGTCTCTCTACGATTTGGAGAGTCCTTATCCCAATCAAATGCTTTCAGATTGGAATGATTTTTGGTGATGACATTCTGCACTTGATAAGATATTTTTGATAATTTTTCTAAAATTTTTTCAGGCTTATCTGGATGCCAAATAGATGCCATAAGTCGGTCCTGATGCCTGCACGTGCGGTGATCAGCACTCACGTGAAGAGGTGCAAGGATAGCATCCTTCCGTGAGAATTTTATCACCATTTTTGATTTTCTAGAATCCAGATTGAATCCCCAATCCACATGGATTTTTTAGGATTTTTCTGATTTGAGAAGGAATGTGAAAACATCCCTTCTTTGGTTGCACGCATGCAGACCAGGATGCTGATCGACGTATCATAGATAAGAGTCCTGCTTGAAGAAACTCTTATCTCTGATAATCAGATCAGATATGCCTTTTGGATAAGGCATGTCCTTCTCTTTTGGCGTCCCTCTAGTGGCTATAAATAGGCCGGGACGCTGGGTATCCGATGAATCTAAGAGGGGTTTCCAATTTTTCTCCTGTTGCTCTCCTTTCTTTCTTACAACCTATCTTAGTTTTAGGACAAGACTTTGGAATTTAAGACAAAGCCTTATCTGATCCTAACAAGGGTTGTAAGGGTCCTAAAGAAGGAGAATCAGAAGTCCAGAGGAGGTTTTAAGAGGGTGAGGTCAGGTTCTTGAAGAAACTTGACCAGTATGAGACTAGTCGAGTTCTAGAGGCTAGAACTCTTGAAGCAAGGTGAAGAAGAAGCGTTGTCTTTAGTTCAATTTCCGTGTGGATCACCATTGGAGGACAAACACTTGGACGTCTTGTAAAAATTGAGATTAGCGCTACAGGTATTCTTCTTATTCTAATTTATATTTATTATACTTTGATTATTATAGTCAAGAGTTTCTAGGCATTAGGGCTTCCGGTGCATTGGGTGTTTTGAATGAAAATTTTAAACACCTAATCCTTCCGCTGTGCCACCGGAACCCAACAGAACAGTGCCTTGAAAAGTAACTGCTACAGTAATTGGGCCCATCAAGGTATTAAATAAGATTAAAGATCGTTGATCTTCAGACCTCCATTCCAACATAACCAACTAAAATTTAAAATAACCAGAAATAAAAGAAAATATGAAAAACTGACAAATCGGATCTAGTAGAATTCTAAGGTTGACAGCCATAGGAGACTCTAGTAAATCACCTCTATAACCCATCCACCATGGATATCAAAGATCCAAGGCAGCTATGTAGCCTCTTGTTAACAGGGATGCTAACTGCCCGAGCACCTAGAGGCATCGAGGTGGACAGCTTAGTGACTTAAGCAGTCAATCTTTAAAAAGGGTAAGAGAACGCACATAAATCGACCAAGTCAAATATATGAAAGATAAATGATAACAAAAAGAATTGTCAAACATGAGATCTAAGATGTGCAAATTTGACAAGTCTTGGAAAAAGATATCTTAATCTCATAACTCATATTTGAAATCCCATATCTTCATACAGAACACCAAGGAGATGAGAAAGGAGAGGAATAAGAAAGGAGAGGATTTTTCAAATGAGAAGGGGAAGAAGATGAGGACTAACATAACAAGGGGATAAACATTAAGTAGCCAAACAACTTCTCAAAAAGGAAACTTTTGGGCCAGGATAGCCGAATGATTGTCAGGACTACCAATAGTTCAATGGCTGTTGGAGGACTCCCCAAAAGCCTCTGATCAGTGGTGCATAGGTGGATGGTGGATGGCAACTAGCACAAGGCAATTCACTTGCCATAGCATTAAGAGATGAGGGAGGCAATGGGTTGGGAGAAATGAGGGAACGAATGAACAAAGAGAAAATATATCGCAGGAATGAAGAATGAGCAAAGAAAAAATATATCTTAAGTTGTGTTATTTTCACTTAAAATAAATATATCTGTCATAATAGCGAAATAAAGGAAAGCAAGAGAATGAAAAAAAGGGAGTCCATACATCCTTTAGTATATGAGTGTCTTGTTGGTCACTTCCCAGGTGTTTAGCATACAAGCACCTAAGCAAGATTTTGGCAACAATGTTGGATCTTGACATTATATATAAGGGCATAAAGGACTTCAAGTTTTTGACTTACCAAAAAGGCCACAACTAAGACAACAACTATAGTCCCCAAGAACAAGGTGGAGATAGGGGGATTGAGGGGGCTCAATTGCACCCTTAACATGGTTTTGAAAATCTGACCAAACTACCCGATTCAGCGTATCAAACCGGATCGGCGCTGAATCGGGTCGGATCAGCGCTGATTTTCGGCACTCACCCAAAAAAAATAAAAAAAAATTGAGAAGCGCCCGATTCGAGCACAAATCGGGCTGTTTTGGTACGAACCGGACAGTACGTGGGCTTACCGAGCCAAACCGCTTGGTTCGGCCTCTTTTCTTTTATAGTAGGAGACAAAGAAGAAGTCGAAAACTTCTTCTCTGTTTCTAAGCATCTCTCAAACATTCTCTCTCCGTTTGTTACTCCCTAACACCGAAGACTCAAAAAAGATTCAAGTGGATTAAAGTTTTAAAGGTATGTTTCTCAAAACCATGCCATCTTTCCTCTCTTCCTCTCTTTTTTTTTGAAAAATTCATGAAAAATGAAAAACCAAGGAGAAACTATGTCAAAAAAAAAATTTTTGACATGATTTTAATATATGTTATAGATCTATAAATGATCTACACGATGAGCTATCAACCCAATGATAGCTTTCGAAGCCAAGATCTCAGTGAGAGATCGAGGATGAGTTATGATCCAGCGCACCTACCTTATGGAATAAGCGCAGAGGATTATCATGCTACATGGCTGAGGGATGGATGGATGTTCCTCTTGAATATATAGATGATCCTGATATTTATAGACATCGACGATCGATCAAATTCTGATGATCGGTACGTATTGAGTACTTTTAAATTTTTTAATTAATTTTACGCATTTTAGAATCCAATGACATCTAGTCCATGTATTGATTATTTAGGATGCTAAATATTATGTCATAATATCATGCTTAGATTCGTATCACACGCGATTAAAAGTGTATCGGAGTGATACGAATATTAATGAATATCACTTAATATCATTTTGCGTTTTAAATTACTTAATAATGCATAAAAACTTGATTGGACATCTCCCACCCAAAAAAAAAGAAAAAAGCCAAAAAAAAATTGGCGTGCCAGTTTGACCTGCACGCCGCTATACCATGTGTCGGTACGGTATCGGTTCGGTCGGTGACCGAGACGGTCACCAATACCCGTTTTTAAAACCTTGACCCTTAAGTCTCTGATTTCAATAACATATAAGCAGGTTCTGGACAAACCAAGCTTATGGTTAACCCTTCTCCCTAAAATTGTAGAATATGTTCAAAGCTGCTGCTTGAGATTTTATCAAACATGGAAAAATTTTTGGAATCAAAATTATATCATGAGCTGCTCCTAAAATCACAGGATAGGCAATGTGGATTGTTGTCCCATGAGGTGCCAAACTAAGAGATACATGATTAGTAATAGCCGTCAAATAACCTAGGTGACCCTAGGCAGTAAATTAGCCTACAGCCTAGACAGCAGTGGATTGCCAAAGTGCCAATGTAATTGCCCAAACAAAGACTTGGTACAAGCTCAAACAATTGCTTTTGATTCAGGTACTTCATCAACAAAAAAAAAAAGAAAGAAGAAGTATAAACAGTTTTTGAAGTATTTCAACAAGTTAACATCTTAACATACCTCGTGGTATACGTGAATATAAATGATTACGACATTTTGAAAAACTAGTAAACATGCACAAGCGAATGCACGTAGAGTTGATCTAATAGTTAAAGTCATTCAAAGTAAATCGGTAAATGCAAACCAATTAGTGCAATAAGTTCCCATTTAGAAGCTATTCCATTAGCAAGGAAGATCGATTTTCACATTTCTTTTTATTGGCTACCATAAAAGAATATAGCCGAATGGTTATCTGGTGCGTGATGAACAAAATATGCTCGTTAAGATACAGAAAACATATCTAATTAATTAGTTATCTACTAATCCTAACCGTACAGTCCTTTTTTTCCCATAGAAAGCTCACCAATGACCAGATTTTATTTAGTTTTCTTCACTCATTACATTCACTTACATAATTAAAAGTTCATTTTCACTTAACATGAATGTAAAGTTAAAGAGCTTGGATAAGTGATAACAACTAACAAAGTCACAATTACTGAAATCCAATTGTTGCTTTCCATTCTCATCAAAAAATTAAAAAAGCTTAAATTTGTTTAGCAATTTAGTTTTAGATCTCAAACCTCAATAAACTAGGTTTGTTCTGGTGGTCATAACTTTTTGCCTACCAACCAAAGGTACTGAATTCAAATCTTGGATGGTGCATCCCTAGGTATTATGACCTAGGTAATTATCATGCTGGTGGGCTTCTCAAAAAGAAGAGGATCTTAAACCTTGAATCTCAGACTGACTTATTGTTGCCAGCACCCAACGAACCCAATGACATGGTGGTCACAATCAGTGAACATCACATTTGCTCACATGACATAAGGAACTGCCCCCTATCTTATGATATACCAATTAACTGGAACCATTCAATTAGTACCTTTTTGCTAATTAAAAAATTGCTCTCCACAGCAAGTGTGCACGTGCAAGAGAGAGAGAAAGAGAGAGATGCAGAAGATCTGCACTCTGTGTTGTGAGTTAAGAGACACAACAGTTGTGCAAGAGCTCTCTAAGGGGATGAACTGAATTTATATTGTCTTTCAACAAGGAATAGGCTGTAGTGCTGGAAATCTGTTGCAATACTCATTAAAGAAGAAATTTGTCAAACACAAGCAACTCTCTAGAGTCTAGACTCTAGAATCCCTAAGATCACTTGGGCTTCAATCTTTGTCATGTCCTGAGTTCGATAAACCATGTCATGTTTGCTATTCTTTGTTTAAAATTTTCACATAACAACAATCATAGAACATGATTCTTGTCCAGACATGAAAACAGAAGTAAGAAGTAAAATTACATCCCCATTTTGCCGCATAGCTACTGGATTTCTTGTTAGATTATCTAATTCCCATGGACAGAAAAAGCAGAGTGGCTCAGGACCCTCCTATGCTATATCGGTGGCTGAAACCAAACCATGGGTGAAATCCCAGACAAGATGAATACCTTAGTATGTGTAACTGGTGAATAATGGGTTCCTTATGACAAGAAACCAGAAATTAGTTTGGATTGGGACATGCTTTGTTAGCTGGATAGACAAGTCCTTATCTTTTTTTTCTTTTTGTGCAGGGGAGATTTCTTGGGAATTTTTCTGAGAGAAATTTCATTTAGAGAGATCAGCAAGGAAATCCTACAGCTGATAGTGCGTTAGAATCACATAAAACATGTCTCTATAAATGATGGGAGAGCATTGGAGATAGGATAAATTCTTGTATATGTATTTGCTAAGAGGCTGCCCAGGCAGTAACCGAAGTGCCTACATGACAGCCAGTAAAAACTACATGCTCAATCATTTAGATTAGAACCATCCATAGCTCATAATTACAAACAATTGTAGATCTTCCTATCTGATAAGTTACACCCATGTTCAAAAAGAAAAAAATGAGTCATTAGAAATACATGGTTGAAACACAAATATTAAATGCTGCAATTCTGTCTTAGGAATTGGTTTTTGAAGCTTTCATCTGTACCAGGAATTTGTTTGCTTTCTTTCTTTCCTTCTTTTTGTTGGTTCTGCCTACTTTTGTATGGCTCAAGGGATATCATGGCTTCTTGCTTATCATTTAAGAAACTAAAAATGTAAAATAATCTTCTAATCACAATAAATTAGAAGCACAAATGACGATCTTCTTTGTAATTTGTCCCCCCCCCGCACCCCCCCCCCCCCGGCCCCGCAAATCCTGGCTCCACCATTGCCAACGAACATCACTAAAATCTCAACTGTCTCCTGAAAATTAATAAAAATCAATATTCTATTTTGGTTTGATCAATGCAGCATTCACTTGGATGGTTAGTCATAGACCCAGTAGATCCACCTATAATTCATGTGAAACCTAGTTAGCACACCCATAATGTTCAGTCTTAGTTTTTCTAAATGTTCACAATGTAATTTTGCATATCAGATTACAAAAAATGCAGCTAAAACAGATTGAGGTATTTCAGAATCAAACAGTCAATTCAGAATCCAACAGAGGAATGTAGATGAGATGGAAAAAAAATAATATGTTGCTTACTTGCATGACTTGATTGGAATTACTTGGAGGAGAGCAGAAACACCTGCTACTAAAAGTTCTCTGGATTTAAGGACCTCATTTGCCACAGGAATCATGCTTTTCACGGGATAATCTTTAGCCCTGTTTTGAATTCTCTTGAGAATCATTGGCCGAAGATTTTTCCAATCTACTTTAGAACTGTAATATCTCAAATGCATGGGAGAACAATTTAAATCTACCCAGATACCATGCTGGACATTCAGCCTCAAAACCATGAGACCTGCACCACAATAGTTTGAAAACTAGGAAGTTAGAGCCTGCATATACGGGTCTGGAAAAGAATGAACTAAGTCACAACTCAAAGTTGAATAGGAATTCTTGCACACATGATCGTGTAAAAGTAGCTTGTTGATATTTATTCCTTGAAGTTTGAAGGAATAAAAACCCAATAAACTTCAAGGAATAAATAGCCAATAAGTTTTAATCTGGCCCCAAATAATTGGAGAAAAAAGGCTAGATGACTATGTCGTTCCTTGAAGTTTGAAAATACTACACACAAAAATTCATTTTTTTGCCATAGTACTACTACAATCCCCTTCCCCCATTGCCTAGCTACTAAGAAATGGCAACAACCCTACTGCGGATACAACACTTCAAACTTCGGAAAGTTACATCTCAGTTTAATGGAAGTTTATTATTGTTATATGAAAGAATATGAATATGGTGCTTAGCACCAACAAATTTTTATCTTGCTTTCACCAGCATCCACCTCCGTCTTTAGTATCTACATTCTCTCTCCTCTCCGACTCCTCTGAATCATCATCCTCTTTTTCAGCATCTCCATTCTGAATCCTGCCCTGAAGTGCCACCTTGCAACAAGATCAATGTACATCATCCTTCTCCAACATCATCTTTTTGTACACATGGTTCACTGAATCACCCCGAACAGCCCTGTTCGGGACATGCCGAACCATATTGCGATCAATGAGGATGGTTCTGACGTTCGAAACAAGAAACAAGTGAGGGGGAGAGAGAGAAGGAAAGAGAGGAAGAGGGGGAAAAAAAGGAGAGGGAGAAAGGGCTGACAAAGGACAGGCAAGCTCATTGCACCATTATCAAGCTCAGTAGAACCCAGGGGGGGGAAGGAGAGGGAAAGGAGGCCGTTGGAGGCCTCCAGAGGGCCGATGATGCTACCATATCTCCCCATCCCAGTGAAGACCGAAGGAGGGGCTCCGTCCTCCCAATTGAAACAAGAGCTTCAGTCCCATATCTATTTTTTTGAGAGTGAAGGTATAACAAGTATCACCAGAGGATGGTATTTTAATTTCTTATGTGGGATTACTAAGTAGAGGTGATTTGAAAATATCATTTCTTGACAGAAATGCTCTCACTTATATTATATTAATATTATCGTAATTTATATTATAAATATATTAATATATTAACTAATAATTTTTATAAATAATATATTTGATATGCTCAATATTTTTATTAATAAATAATTAACAAATATTTATCAATTATCAATAAATCTAACATAGGATTTATTAATAAATAATATATTTATTTATATACCAAAATATACAAAAATTTATTTATAATAAAGAATATATTTTCTAATATACGTATAACTAATTAAAAATATTTAAATTAAACAACATTTATATAATCATATGTATAAATCATGTAAATATATTTCAATATTTGAAATAGCCTAGCTTTACAATGTTTATGTAAGCAGGCCATAAATGGCCGACAAATGGGCTGAGAAAAAATATTATTACTTGAATTATTTATTGAAAAGCATTGTTGAAAATTTGACAATATTCTCATATAAAATTATCTCTAACCAAATATAGTAATCTTTTTCCAACGTCATTTTCTATAGTAATTTTTTCACTAACCAAATGTGATAAAATTTATTTTCCCCCACAATCATTTTCCCAAATAAATGATCTCCAGGAATCATTAGTTTATCCCATAATCTGACATACCCCAACTAAATAAACTCTTAAAAAATTTCAAAAAGAAAATAATTAGTCGGTAGTGGATACCGACTTCACTTAAAAAAATTTTAAAAATATATGAAAAGGGGCTAAAGCCCTTGTTTTGAAAAGAAATAGGAGCTCCACTTCTATTCCAAGGGATGGAGCAGCGAAGGCTTCGAAAGCCCTCGTTGCCCCCTCCAACTCTGCTCTGGCAGCCCTTGCTCACCGCCGCCTTCTCTCCCCCTTCCTCACTCTCTTCCTCTCTTTTCTTCTCTCTTTTCCCCGCCCTCCCACCCCCTCCCTCCCTCCCTCCCTCCCTCCCTCTCCCTTTTCATCTCCCTCATCTCTAGCTCTCTTCCTCTCTCTCTCCTCTCCCCCTCTCTTGTCGGTTGCCATGTCATTTCACACCAAAATAAAAATACATGGAGGCAATACCGTACCATACCGTTGGCCTATTGGCACAGGTGCTGGTAACAGTACTGTGGAGCTTTCTTTACTCCTTATGCTAAAATGCCTTTACGTTGATGGTACCCATAATTTTGGTTATATAATTAAGTAATTTTCAAAAGTGAAAAACTAGGAGTTCAAATTGAATTAGGAACTAGAAGATTTTGAGCATATTAACTTCCAACATGAAAACTTCCTAATTCTTAGTTGCTACATTAGGGACATGATAATGAAAAGCTTATCAAAGTCATTTGCCTCAGCTAACATCTAGAATACCCCATTTTAGGATATCTAAAATGATCGTAGTCTCGGATTGGAGGAATCATAGGATGATTTGATCTTCTCTAGGATTTTCCAAGAGCTTATGGAGTTGTATTTCTTCTCCAATGTAGGATTGGGTGGATTTGATAGAGTGCCGCGAGTGCAGAGATCATTGCATTTTTTTTAAGAAACTTTTTCTAGCTAACATCGATCTGAAGAAACACCTAAACTGTATATTTCTACATGCAAATTTTTACAGAACTCCGAAAAAGGAGCAGTGAAGGAAAACCAAAACTTGTACAAATTTAATCCCATTAGTGTCCAAGAAAAGGCTGCTCCAAATTAGATGGCCCCCATGTGCTAACTGAATTTGGAATGAGCTTCATATTGATTTTAAGAAGCTAGACTTTTGTGGCCATGGGATCCTAGGAGTTTAAGGTTGGGGTTGTAATAAAGTTGACTAGAGTTTTTGCCTATAAGATCAGTTGGTTTTGAATAATGCCAATGTAATCACTCCTGCTTAAAGAAGTACTTTGAAGATTCTATTATCTTTAGTTCAAAGAAATGATAAACATTGCAAAACATGCTAGAATCTTTGCAAATTTTCTTGAAGGAAATCAGATGCAGGTCAGCTGCTAATTTGAGGAGTTTTGCACCCTAATTGATAAGGATGGCAATGGGTCAGATATGGATTGGGTCGGCTAATATCCATATCCGCCCCTCAATTAAAAACCCTATACCCATATCCTCCCCGTATACACCTCAGGTCACGTGGGGTCGGATCAAGTAGAGATGCAGGTCAAGTCAAATCAGGTAGATAAAAGGGGTTGGATCGGATCGGATCGGTCGGGTTAGGTATATGTAAACATCATAAAATAACTATAATTTTGAAAGAGAGATATAGATTAAGGTTATATCAGATCGGATTCGAGACGGAGCATACCATTATTTGTATTGACCTAAACCCATTTTAGATATTTTTCTAGAACCTAGACCCACCCCAAACTTTAATCGGATCAAAAAAAACCCACCCCATTCAGGTCAGGTCAGGTCAGATACCTGGCTAGTCGACTAAAATTGCCATCCCTACTAATTGAGCAGTAGTCTAAGTGATGAAGGTTAGAAGCTAGAAATCTTTATGCTGCCTTTGGCTTTTCAGGTGCATCATTTTGATTGGTTGCCCCCAACAAATTTGGCTTTTGCTTAAAATGCAGAAGAAGCTTCTCAGTGTACATGAACCAAACATCTCTTCTATACCCAGTTTTCAATCAGTGCCACTTCGATCATAACTTAGAAAATAGGTTTTCTATTTTTTTCCTTATAACTTTTTAAAGTACATGCATACATGTTCAACTAGAGGATGAGATTTATAGTTCATACCAAGATTTTAAATCCCGTAGGATGAAGAACGGGATGCCCCGCTATCCCATCCTATCCCAGTAACAATCCCGGCCATGCATTCCGATAGATATTCACCGTCTCTCACCTTCTTCTTTCCATTCTTACTTTCTTTTTTTCCCCTTTTTCCTTCTTTTCTTTTTTTTTCTTCTACCTTCCTATCTTTCCTTTTTCTTTTTTTTTTCTTCTCCCTTCCTTTCTCTTGGGACTTGATTGGATGGACTTGGACGTCCGTCTATTCGACTGACTTCAGCCCTGCTAATTGGGTCATAATCAGGCCATTTTGGGACAGCACACGGGCTGTGTACAGGCTGTTATGGGACAGATAGGGGCTGTGTTTAGGCTATTATTGCAGCAAAATAAGGACCGTTTTTGGGCTGTTATGGATCAGCAAAGAGTGGACTGTTTTTGGGCCGTTATGGGACAGCAAATAGGAACTGTTTTAGGGTGGGGCAGCAGCAAAGAATGAAATTTGGCCTGCAATTAAGTTGTAATTTAATCCATAGAGCTATCTTTGGCCTATAGAGTTATGGTAGTTTAGGCTGCAAATTATAGTTGTCATAAACTATCATTTGCACCAAGAATTGCCGACTCGAAACGAACCCCGTGCCAGCCAACCGGCAGTACAAGTCAGTACATCCCTATACCGAACCGTACGGATCTGAACCGACACGAAAACGAGGGATGAACTAGAGAGAAAAAGAGAGAGCGGAGAAAGGGATGGAAGGAGGGAAGGAAAGGAAAAGAAGACTGACAGAAACGTCAGTGATGGCCACTGGAGGGCCGTGGAGACAGTCAGAGGATCGTGGAGCCGTCTGAGCTCTGCGGTCCTCCATGAGAGAAAATGAGGACAGAGAAATATAAGAGAGAGGGGGAGGGAGAGAAGTGGAGGGCGGAGAAGGTGACAGGGAGGCCGTCAGAGTGAAGCTAGCAATGAGGCTAGCAAACTCATTGCTAGCTTCACTGTTTATTGTGTTCCTTAAAAACATGCTGAAATAGGGGCTTTTGCCCCTATTTCGAAACCGCGATAGTCATGGAAAAGTTTTGGGCTATCTGGCGGCCACGGCAGCCTCCCTGCCGCCTTCCCCTCCCTCTGCTTCTCTCCCTTCCCCTCTCTCTCTATCTCTCTCTCTCTTTTCGCATCTCGCAAAGCCTTGGAGGCCTTGGCAGACCACCGCCAGCCGTTACTGACCTTTTCCTCTCCTTCCCTCTCCTTCTCTCTCTCTTTCTCTCTTTGCTTCTCCCTCACTCCATTTTTGCTAGCATTCTGAATTGAATGCCCAAACCACACCGATTAGCCACCAGTATAGTTCGGCATGCCCCAAACCGGCGAACCATACTTTGGACTGCATATTGGGTTGTAGAAACATGATAATTTGGGCTACAGAATAGGTCTGTCATACGTTATGGCTTAGACAGCAAATTGGACTGTACAGACATGATAATTTTTGCTGCAAAATAGGGTTGCTAGTGACAGTGGTTTGGACTGTACATTAGCAACAAACAGGGGTTGCGAGGGAGAATTATCAAGCCACAGAAACATGAACAGGAATAGCATACACTATAAGCTAAGCATTTTAACAAATAGGTATCAGGCATGATAATAGGCACATGGTTTGGGGTATAAACAACATAGCATACCAGCATATTTTACAAAGAAATGGTAAGGAATCATGCATCAATCATTAAGACACTAATAATAGATAACAGAAGGGAGTGATAATGTTTGGCAGCCATCTTCTTTCTTTATTATCTTCCTTTTCATGAGATTTTCGCGAGGTTGGATTCAAGGGATAAAAAACAAAGATTTTATGTCAGGTTTTGCAAAACAAAACAAGGTGCAGAACTAAGGAATACAAACCCAAAGATTAGATGGCAGATAAATGCAACTGGGTGCTTTAAACTAAATGCTACAAAGATATCAAAGCCTGACTGCTATCATGGAGACTTAAAACAGGACATGGTCGATGATGGAGAAAGAAAGGGGATGAGATGAATGGGTATGGAAGAGAGAAAGCCTTCCTTTCTTCCAGTTGAAGCTCCCTCTTCTCCTTTTCTTTCCCCTTTCTCTCTGATTCTTCTCTAGATTTCAACAGCTTTATGTGTCCTTGCTCATAGTTTCTTGGTTGAGTAGAGGAGCACATGGAGTGCTATTGGGATACCTGGGTGATAGGATGTTGACTTAGGGATGTTTCCAAGTCCAAAGCTGAGCCCATTTCCAATCCAAATCTGAGCTTGTTTCCAAGTCCAAAGATATGCCCAGTTCCAAGTTTAGCCCATGACCATAAAATTGCTGAAGCTTAAATTCTCTATCCAAACCATCCAAAGTTTTGATCTGGTTTCTAAGGGGCTTACCAATAGGCTCAAATTTTTATATGAATACATTGATCTCAAAATTTTAATAGCTTTACTTATCAAGCCTGATTGGGTTCAGGCCGGGCTCGAGTCGAGCTTAGGCCCGAGTTTTCAAAAACTTTTGGACCTAAGCCCAACCCGAAGCCTGAAAAAAATTGGGATCGAAGCTCTTGTTATCCAACATAAGAAAATAAAATACCATCCTTTGATGATATTTGTTATACCTTCCCTTTCACAAAAATAGATATAGGACCGAAGCTCTTGTTTCGATTGGGAGGACAGAGCCCCTCCGGCCTTCACTGGCACAGTGGAGATGTGGTAGCATCACCGGCTCTTCAAAAGCCTCCAACAGCCTCCTTTCCCTCTCCCTCCCCCCTCCAGGTTCCGTCGAGCTTGGCAGTGGTGCAACGAGCTTGCCTGCCCTTTGTCCGCCCTCTCTCCCTCTCTTTTTTTCTCCATCTCCCTCTCTCTCCTTTATTTCCTTCTCTCTCTCCCCATCCTCACCTGTTTCTTGTTTCAAACACTGGAACCATCCTTGTTGGCCGTGATATGGTTCAACACGTCCCGAACCGGGCTATTCGGGGTAGTTCAATGAACCATGTGTACAAAAGGATGATGTTGGAGCAGGATGATGTACATTGACCTCGTTGCAAGGTGGCACTTCAAGGTAGGATCCAGAATAGAAATGCTGAAAAAGAGGATGATGATTCAAAGGAGTTGGAGGGGAGAGAGAATGTAGATACTAAAGGCGAAGGTAGGTGCAGGTGAAAGCAAGATAAAAATTTGTTGGTGCTAGGCACGATAGTCATATTCTTTCACATAATGATAATCAACTTCCATTCAAATGAGGTGCAACTTTCTGAAGTTTGAAGTGTCATATTTTGTAGAAGAGTTATTGCCATTTCTTAGTAGCTCGGCAATGGGGAGAGGGGATTGTAGTGGTAATACTACAAAAAAATGAATTTTTGTATGCAGTCTTTTCAAACTTTTAAATTTAGAGTTTAAATAGCCTAACACGAGTCTTATGATATCTTGATTAAGGTTCGTCATTTCAGTACCAGACCTCAAATCGGTGCCAACCTGTTACTATATCAGTACGAAGCCAATTCCACACATCAGGTGGTGATACGCCCTTTGTACCATGCACCAATACCGAACCAATATGGTACCATATGACACAACCCGTACTATCCGATTTGGTATGGTACAGCAAATCTTGGGCTTGATAGCATTTTACTTTGGATATGCTTCATAGTTTTGTGGATACGTGTTATGGATATCTTATTATGGATGTTGCTCTATCTTGAAGACGATTATAGCATTAATAGCCTACAACAAGCCTTGTGATGGGTTTGTTGGCATTTTGTTTTGGACATGCTAAATGACTTTATGAACACTTTGTCACATATATCACTTTCGATATGTAACAATGATGACAATTTATTGATTGAAAGCTAATAAACTTCCATTAAGTCGGGGTGTAACTTTCCGAAGTTTGAAGTGTTTATACCTGCAGAAGGGTTATTGTCATTTTTTAGTAGCTAGGCAGTGAGGGAATGGGATTCTAGTGGTACTACCGCAAAAAAATAAATTTTTGTATGCAGTCTTTTCAAACTTTTAAAATTAGAGTTTAAATAGCCTAACATGAGTCTTATGATATGCTTAATTAAGGTTCGCTACTGGATCTCATATCGGTGCCAACCCGTTACAATATCAGTATAAGGCTGATTCGACACATCAAGTGGTGATACACCCCTTGTACCATGTACCGATACCGAACTGATATGGTCAGTATGACATACCCCGTACTACCCAGTTTGGTATGGTACGGCAAACCTTGGACTTAATGGCATTTTACATCGGATATGCTTCGTAGTTTTGTGGATACATGTTATGGATATCTTATTATGGATGTTGCTCCATCTTGAAGACGATTATAGCATTAATAGCCTACAACAAGCCTTGTGATGGGCTTGTTGGCATTTTGTTTTGGACATGCTAAATGACTTTATGAACACTTTGTCATATATATCACTTTCGATATGTAACAATGATGACAATTTATTGGTTGAAAGCTAATAAACTTCCATTAAATCGAGGTGTAACTTTCCAAAGTTTGAAGTGTTATATCTGCAGAAGGATTATTGCCATTTCTTAGTAGCTAGGCAGTGGGAGGAGGGGATTCTAGTGGCACTACTGCAAAAAAATGAATTTTTGTATTCAGTCTTTTCAAACTTCTAAAATTAGAGTTTAAAGAGCCTAACATGAGTCTTATGATATGCTTAATTAAGGTTCGCCATCTCAATACCGACCTCATATCGGTGCCAACCCGTTACTATATCAATACAAGGCTGATTTGACAAATCAAGTGGTGATACGCCCTTTGTACCATGTACCAATACCGAACCGATATGGTACAATATGACATACCCCGTACTACCAAGTTTGGTATGGTACAGCAAACCTTAGACTTGATGGCATTTTACTTCAGATATACTTCATAGTTTTGTGGATACATATTATGGATATCTTATTATGGATGTTGCTCCATCTTGAAGATGATTATAGCGTTAATAGCCTACAACAAGTCTTGTGATGGGCTTGTTGGCATTTTGTTTTGGACATGCTAAATGACTTCATGAACACTTTATCATATATATCACTTTCGATATATAACAATAATGACAATTTATTGGTTGAGAGCTAAATCTGTAAGTATTTCAATGCAAGGTTTTAAGTCCTAGCGGGACAAGTGGCGTCCCAACCATCTCATTCGTTTCTGTGAGAAAACAGGACCAAAATAGGGTTGGGACTCCAAAACCCATCCATATGGGGAGAGAAGAGGAAAATGGAAAGAAGGAAGAAAAGATGAAGAAAAGGAAAAGTGAATGGAAAGAAAGAAAGGAAAGAGACAAAAAGAGAATGGAAAAAAGAAATAAAGAAAGGGATAGAAAATAGAAAGAAGGAAAAGAAAGGAAGGCAGAAGAAAAAGGAAAAAAAAGAAGGTAAGATAGAAGAAAAGAAAGAAAGGAAAGATAGAAGGGGAGATAGATGGAAGATATCTATGAAGACACATGACCGGACCAACACCAGGACGAGACAATGGGGCATCGTATTTCATGGAGAAACCGGGACACCCCCACTTCATGGGATTTAAAACCTTGTTTAAATGTTTGCTGTTTACAAATATTAGCTTCAATTCTTCATATTTGCTGTTTAACTGTTTATTATTCATTCATCTAGTTTACTTAATGTTTAATTATCTCAATTATACTTATGGTTTATTACTGAATTACTATTTTGAAAATTTATTTAAGGTGAAGTATTTAATATCTTCCCATATAAGGAATTATAATTATTTTGATTAATTGCTTATCATTCATTTATCTAGTTTACTGAATGTTTGGTTTTATTATTATATTGTAATTGTTCATCATGTACCAACAAGTACCCATTTGATCAAGTATTAAAATTAGAAACTAAGCTCCATGATGACATAGCGCAGCACATTCAACCTCTTCACCACAAAACCCTTAGATATTCCATTTATTGATGCCAAAAGAATAGAAACTAGCAGTTGTTAGATGGAAAGAGATTGATAGCATCAGCAATTAAAAAGAATCAAACAAAACATACTAACCCTCAGCAAACTTCAAAGCATTCTTTGGCTTAGCAAAGGTAGCCATGATTACCAAAAGGTTTTACTAACGCTTGCTTTTTGGAAGCTTGCCAATGGAGCCTGCATCACAAAATCGAATGCAACATTAACACTTGCCAAAAAAGTTAATAATAATATATAAACCACTGGATGCACTAGAGAGCACCTAAGTTCTCAAGAAAATCTACTTGATCTCAAAGACTGCACCAAAGCATGCAAATTTCAAGAAAACTCCATGTTTTCAAGTACCTATTTTAAATGACACTAAATCTCCCATGCTAGGCAATGAAGGCACTGGACTACATATGGGAGACCAGTAACAAAAAAAGATAATCTGGAAAAAGATTCCTTTTACCTCCAAGAATTCACTATAAACAACTCACGCAAATGTAAATTTGCCAGAAAAAGCAATGTGTAATTGATGTTTTCTGAATTATTATGTATCATTAATCCTTCAATGTTCAAGGAAAAAACAATATACATCTAATCTCAGTGAACCATGCACATTATGAGGGAGAAGAGCTAAAAACATCAATGGGATAAAAGCAAGGCAGAGAAAGATTGAGATCACTGAAATCCTTTTAATCCAAAAAGACATCTCAAATGGGCCAATGTGGTCAAGCTAAAAGCATCAAATGACTACATAACCAACTAGCAAAAAGTTGGGTCTAGATCCAAAATTAAGTGCAAGCCTTTTGGAATTGGTTCTGGACCTAGCATGCATCAACTAATTTATTATTTGGTCTAGTGTGGCTGTTGTCAGATCCAATACTTGATAACCAGGTAGTTTGCTCAACAGGATTCAGCACACATAATCTGCACAATTCAAATACACACACATGATATGTGACATAATGTGGGTGTGTGTGAAACATCATGAGTGTCATTGGGACTACTCATAGTCCTGTTTTATTATAAAACCATCCAAAATTACATCAAAACAATATCACAAAGTGGATGGATTGTCCTCACAAAATTCCCCAGAAAATTCCCATGTCACCATGTGTAACCTGGCTGACTTAGCTAGCCAACTTGCAAGAGCATTTTATTCTCTACAGGTTCATTCAACTCTTCCATTATGATTCTCACATAGAACACAAGATATACTTAACAAAAATCACCTACTTACTCTGCCTTTCACCTTCCTTATCCAGTAACAGAGTAATGTATTGACTTACAATTTCGAACAGCTTTGTTGAGCACGACAGTGCCACAAAGCCCTCCAGAATTAAATAAAAAGCCCAAAGACCATTGTCTGTGCATCAAAAGATCTCTAGCAAGGTGCATAATACCAGTTTCGATACCCATACCGTACCAAGTTGGTACAGTGTTGGTACGGGTCGGTTCGGCGTACTAACATTCGGTACATCTCCATACCAGGTATCAGATCAGTACCAGCATGATATGCTTGGTACAAGGAGGTAGACACCAATGCTGCAAATCTTGATCTCTAATCCAATTTCATCTAATTATATAGAACCATCTAGACTTATTTAGACTCTTTTGAGCGCAAAAGGTGGCATATATCTTCCTAGTGCCAACCAAGAATTTGGAAAATAATTAGCCAATGGTTGTTATTCAAGACATACCAATAAACATCGAGTACAAATTAAAAGTTGTCATGTCTATTACATGAACATTTTCTAAAAAAACAAAAACTAGGACTTAAAAAATGGTTCAAAAACATATGATGTAAAACTTCTAACATATGCAAGAATGAATTATATAATTTGACCTATTAGCAAAAGCAATATACAACATAAACAGTTGAACCAGCTTATTCATTGGATAAAGGTTTGAATCCAGAGACTTATAAGATGTGGACTCAAATGGAATCCAGCCTCCTAACAATTTTGAATTTATATCTTCCTTCAATCCAACATTTCAAAAAAAGAAGATACAAAAGCATATGATTCTAACATGATGCAATACTATAAAGAACTAACATAGCTAGGAGTGAAAGAAATACTCAAGTTAACCAAACCAGCTAACTGGTTCAATTTGAGTTTGAATCCAAAAAATAAACTCTCTACTAGGTTTGGATTCAAGGTTATATCAAATCACAACATTGTTTTGGATCCAACTCTTCATTCAGTCTGGTTTGTTGGCATTGTTAATCAATGACCTACATACTGTATTTATGTGGTCATGAAACATAACCATGCAAATGTTTGTTGCAAACATTGCAAAAGACATGCTAAAGATTATAAAAACAAAGAAAAATAATAATCAGATTAAAAAAAGTTTTTATTTACTTTCTACAAAATCAGATAGTCAACAATCTAAAGACCAACAAATCCATAAGAAATAAAAATATATTAGAAGTTGCTGCCATTATTTAAAGCATCTGAGGAAACAGCCTGTTTCCTAGAAGAACCCTTCCCTCAGGAAAAAATCACAAGCAAAAAAATACCTAATATTATAGCTAGACCATGAAGGGTAAGTCTATGAAGCGCCTTTTCTCTTTTCTGCATTCCTCTTCTATAACAACCTCTCTAGACTATCAAATAGCACCTTGCTTTCTCTCACATAAGCACTAAGGCTAGATCTTGGCCCCCATAATTCTTAATAACAGCTGCCATAGGAACCATAGCCTGCTGGATCTACATGTGAGTCCATAACTGTGAGATGCCAACTTCTGACTGCAAGAAACCCAATATCAAGCAGTAAATAAGAGAGTTCGTCTTTCCCCATCAGGAAAGCCAAAATGGCCACTTTATCTGATTCTTTTGCAAGTATTGCAGAGATTCCTCGCTCTCATTTCCCCTTTCAAGAAGAAACAGAACATAATCACTTTTTGACAGTCTTCGGTTTGGCTAGTTTTTGTTTTAAACCAACTTCAGAATTCTCTTGTCTTTTGTGAAGATGCCCCTCAAGGGGCATCAATCAACTAGTGCCAGTTATTGTAGTCCAAGTAAGCTCTTAGATTCTCCATCTTTTTCACCTGAAAATGCCTCTTTTTCCCCCCCTCAAACAAAGAGAATCTTATATTCTGCAGGAAATCTAAATTTCAAGATTCTTCAAGAGAAACTCCACCTTTGATTTCATCTAAATACATAACTTGAAGACCATCCTGATATGTATGGCCTCATGAAAGCATTACCCAACATCTACTTTTCACTGGTTGGATAGATCATGCTCTAGTCCCAAAATCATGACAGACCTATGGTTAGCAAATCTTCCATCTTTTGGAATACAAAGCACCACCTTTCTCCTCGAAAGATGCAAATTCATGTTCATCTTCAGCTAACCATCTTTGAACACACTCCTTTAAGTGGTATTGACAACTTAACCTGCCTATGGTCATAGTCATAGTAATGTAAGCTCCTAGACTACCCCTTTTTCCTCACCTCAAGATGCCTTTTCTCCCTCACACACAGCCAATTTTCTGTAAAACAAGAAGAAACCTCAAATTTCAAGATTTTCCTTTGACAGACTCCACCATTTAACATATTCTACCCTGAATATCCTCGTAATGCAAATGGCAACATGAAAGCTCTGTAACATTTTACTGGGAGGAAAAATGATGCTCAATTTTAACAATGTTGAATTGGCTACCAACTCAAGTGTGCATTCCTTTAGAAGATAAAACACAATCTTCACCTCTACAAATTCATCATTACTAAACTCTACATAAACACACTTCTTTTCAACTAGCCTTTGACCTTTCATCACCACCTCTAAGCCCTCGATGACTTTCAAAACTTTTGCCCGGTTACCACAACCATTAGAGGTTGACAAACCAAGTGAAATCAGGTCTATTTTCTGCTCCAAGACATGCCTAAACTTGATTAGTTTTTACAAAGTTTAATCATAAATCATCATATTGACACTCTATACTCCAACAACTACTCATAACTCATTACATTATATAAGCACCTTCTTGTTTTCATAAGAATCACAATCCATCCTAAGGTAGAGAAGAATAAAATTGACACCAAACCAGAGAAACATGCATAGAATTATAATCATTTAAAGAAATTGTCAGAATATATGATTCAACATCACCAAAACCAAAAACCTATGAAGCAAAACTTGCATGCAACAAATTGTTATCCATTCTCATTTCTAAATCTTCTTGCTATCTACAACAACCTTAAGTAATCCAACTTTTATGCAAAATAGAAGCATGAGATTGCGCCTTTAGCATTCAATTGTCAATGCCTTTTGTCCTTCAACATAAGTCATTTAGTCAAGAATCCTTCAAATACCAGCTACCTTCTAATCTCATTAAACAACATTATAAAAGTCTTCTCCACCTCTATAGAGTAGCGTCACCACCAAGTGACTATTAGTAGTATTGACAATAGGTTGGGTCAAATTCCTGATATGCACAAAACCTCATCCTGGACTTGACCGATTTATAATAAGGATAAAAAATGTAAACCCATACAAACTAAAGTATTTTAGATGGATCGCTACCAAGCATACAATCCAATTATGGCTTCAATTTTCAGTCATATATTTTAAAGAGAAAAGCTTGGCAACCACACCTAGCTTTTCCACATTAAGTTCTGAAGAGTCCTGATTGGTTGAATAAACATGAATACCAGCATGATTTATTAGAGTCTGGACTCTAGACTCTCTAGTTTCTTGGAGAAGATAAATCTCCCTTCCAATTACACATCCACCTTGTGCCCTTTCCCCCCTCTCTCGCCCCTCTCTTTCAACAACTAGCAGATTTCCTTTTTTATTTTTTCCCTTCATGAGCACTCTAACCTCCCACCTTTCCTCTGGCTCTCTCTTTCCTATCCTAGATGACTACACACCTCCCCTCCCACATACCTATAGATATTCTTTATCTTTCATCCCAAATATCATCTAAGATGTCACTCTTACCAAAATAGATGCAAAACAATATCATGTTGAACTTGAAGATCTCGAGAAATGCATCCATCTCCCCCCCCCAAAAAAAAAAAAAAATCTTAAAATTTTTTAATAGCTCTGAAAATCTAGAGCTTTTTGCAAGATTCACCGAATCGGTACCGGAGGACGTACTAGCTGACAACCAATTCGACACGATATGGGTTCATATCATGCCGCTCCAAGGCATACTAAAGCAATGAGAGCTAAAGAGGAGGGGGGAGATGAAGGAGAGACAGGAAGAGGGAGGAAAGGAGGAGGAAAAGGGAGAGGGAGGAAAAGGAGGAGGAAAAGGGAGAGGGAGGAGGGGGCACAGAGAGAGGCCAACAAGATGGGCTTGGATCCAACAAGAAAGAGAGAATGGAGAGAGAGAGGGGTGGAGAAGGCACGACTTTCCTTGGGAGAGAAAGGAAAAAGAGGAACGGCCACAATACTGTCCTATGTGGAATAGGGAAGAAAGGGAACAAAGTAGAGGATCACAATCACGGTCCTCTATTTCAAAACCCTTTTTCTATTTCCAAATTTGAAATTGAAATCGGTAGAGGATTTGCCAAGTTCACCAAAGGAAAGTCTGGAGATAGTTTGCTAACTTCAATTTGAAATCTAAAAATAAAAAAAAGGGTTCCAAAATAGAGAGCCGCAATTATAATCCTCTACTTTGTTCCCTTTCTCCCCTATTCCATAGAGGACAACACCATGGCCAGTCCTCTCTCCCCCACTTTCCCTCCTCTCCCTCTCGACAATAGAAGAGGGTAATCGAGCCTTTCTATGTGTCAAACTGAATTGGACACTTGAATCATGCCAGTAACTAACCAATCTAGTTCGATACGTCCTGAACTAGCCCATTTGATACGGTTTAGTGATCCTTGGCTTTTTAATTGTCTTTCCCTATAGAACGCAGAAAGAGCTTTAAGTAATTTTATTTACCATCTAAGGAAAATAGAACCTTCCTTTGCTTTCGATTTGGGATACACTTTCTATTAGGTTGGCAGAAATTCTCACACTAGTATGCGTTGGATATACTTTGTTTTGGGTTTTCCCTTTTTCCCTTTCTATGTGATTTATTTATTCCTATTGTTCAATCACAAGTGCCTGTGCTTGACCAAGGAGAACCTTCTGGATCTTCAGTAAGCAGCTATGAAACTCCTAGCTTACAATTGTACAGGTGCTGCAAAGCATTCCTGCTTAATTATGTTAAGGATATTTTTTTTGCATATGATCTAGGTGTCCGTTACTTTTTGGAGACAATAATATCCATGGGATCTGTGGCTCACTTTCATCGACTTATGGGGCCTCATTGGGGTCTCTTTGTGGTTCCAGCTGATGGGATGTCAAGTACTGTTACTTGGAAGAAGGCTGTGGGCGATATAGATTTTGCTTACACAGATAAGCAGGTGGTGTTTGGGGTTATTTCTCAAGCGGGGTACCCTTCTTGGATACTAAGTATCATACTTACTGTAGTTTATGCTATTACCAATGGAAAGTAGCGAAGGATGGTACGGTGGCCGGTGGCTCAGGTGCTTATGTTAGGTCTGCCAATGCTGCTTGTGGGGGATCTTAATTGTGTTCTTAAAGCTAAAGACAACAGAGGTGGAAAGTAGTTTTGGCTTAAATGGGATATTTGGGAGTATAGATCTTTTTTGCAGCTAACTAGACTCTATATTTAGGATTTCAAGGGCCATCCTTCACCTGGTGTAATAACAGATGGAGCCGGGCTAGAATATGGGAAAGAATAGATAGAGCATTTGGTTTAGCTGATTGATTGAATCTATTTCCTGAAACTCAAGTATGATATTTAGCTTGGTTTGCTTCGAATCACTGTCCATTGTTATTGTTTTTAAAAGATCATCATCATAGTACTTCACACCCATTTAGGTTTGAGCAGCTTTAGCTATTCAGTGATGAGGTGAATGAGGTGGTGAGGAAGGCATGGCAATGTGAGGCTCGTTATTCCCCTAGCATCTATGCAGCTATTATGTTGCATAAGACAAGGAGGACTTTGACTATCTAGAATTGTAGGAAGCTAGGAAATATATTGGTCAAACGAGCACAGCTGGAGGAGGAGATTCTTAAGTTGCAAATAAACAAGGCTCAGATGGGAGGATTGCAACAGGATGAACACATGCATCTATTAAAATGTATTCAGCAATAAAATAAAAATTTGGCCAAGCAAGAAATATATTGGAGGCAGAATTTCAAGATTTAGTGGTTGAAACAAGGTGATTCTAATACAACATTTTTCCATAAGTCTATAGTCTTGAGAAGAAGGCAGATTAGAATTCATATGATTAAGGATTTCAAGGGTCGATTGGTGGATAGAGAACCAGAAATCAGGTGATTATTGTTGCAAGGTTTCAAGGATAGATGGGCACCAACTGCGCAAGCTAATGTCTAGGATTTGCCTCCAACAGCTACAAGGTTAAGGTTAATCAGACTAAGCAGCTCATCTCTCCAGTTACTGCAGAAGAGATTGAAGCATCAGCAACCGGATAAAGCTCTGAGGCTAGACAAGTTTCAAGTTATGTTCTTCTAGGAATTATGGTCCGTCATTGGAAGGGATGTGATTTCGACAATCAAGGATTTCTTTTAGCAAGGTTATATGCCCACATCATGGAAGGATGCATTCATAACTTTGATCCCAAAGAAAGCCAACACTAGTAGGATTAATGATTTTACATCCATTAGTCTCTCTATCACTCTCCATAAGATTGTGGCTAAGATTTTAGTCAAAAGGTTGCAGTTGATTCTTCCTAATCTTGTGTTTGAAGCTCAAGAAGCTTTTGCTCAGCAATGGAATCCCTCACATAATATCTTGCTGCCTCAAGAAATAATGCATTCTTTGCAAAGGGTGCCAAAGCAAATAGGGTTAATGATGATTAAGTTAGACATGGAAAAGGCTTATAATAAGATTCGATAGGATTTTCTATCTATTGTGTTGGTCCATCTTGGTTTTCATGCAAAATTTATTTCATGGATAGCTGTTTGTATTTCTAATCCCAAGTTTGCTCTTCTTGTAAATGGGTGCCCAATGGAATGGTTTAAGCCCGCTATAGAGTTAAAATAGGGCTGTCCATTAACTATCTTTTTATCTTTTGCTCTAACATGCTGTCGAGTATATTACAGTCAGCAACTGAGGCAGGCTTGCTTAGGGGTTATAAACCTCATTCTAATGGTCCATATATTTCTCATGTTTTGTATGCAGATGGTTGTTTGCTTATTGCAAGGGCCGCTATCTAGGACTGTGTATGCTTGAGAGGCATCGTGGAAGCTTACTGTGATGTCGTATTAATTTAGCCAAGTCCCGTATCTTTACTTCTTCTTCAGTTCCATCTGATATTAAGATGCTTATTTGACAAGTGTTTCACGTGAACTAGGGGTGGCAACGGGTCGGATCGACCAATACCCGTACCCGCCCCAATAGATAAAAAAAAAAAATATCCGTACCCGCCCACTACCCGTCTCAGGCCGGGTATACCCGAACTGATCTCCCCTTCTCCCTTCCCATCTCCACCGCGGCACCACCACCGCCGGTGGCCCATCCGGCCATCCCCAAACCCTACAAAATATCGTGCAAAACCACAAGGGACCAACTCACACCCCACAACTCGCACAAAATCCCATATGCTCGAGAAAAAACCCCAACGGGAAACTAAAAACCCCTCCGATCCCTCAAGTGCCTTCCCCAACCGGGACCAACTCACACCGCCACAACTCGAGAAAAAACCCCAATCGGAACCTAGAGAACTTTCCGATCTCCCGCAGGTGCTCTCCTTCCCCACAGATCTCAGAAAAAGAGAAAGAAATGAAAAGAAAAAGAATTGAATAGGGAAAAAAAATTGATCAATCTACGCGGGAAAAGGTCTTACCTGTTAATTTTTTCCGTCTTTCCTTTGTTTTTCGTTGATTTTTCCTATGTTTTCGCTCGTTTTTCCTCTGGTTTTTCCATCCTCATGAGTCTCGATCGGGTGGGAGGCTTGAAGCGGCCGAATAGGGAAGCTTAGACGATGGCTACGGTTCCGACACTGGGCCGCCACCGCCGTAGGCCGGGAGGGAGGGGGGTGGTGGAGCGGGGTTCGGCGCGTGTTTGATGTAAACGAGAGAGTAAGAGAGAGAACGGGTTTCTGACGTTTTCTAAAGTTCAAACCCGCCACGTCTCTTAATCAGGCAGACAAAATCCGATTCCATTTGGAGTGGATCGGATCTGATATCCATCAGATCGAAAAAAAAAATCATCCTTACATCCATATATATATATATATATATATATATATATATATATATTCTGTAGAAGAGTATTGAGGTGTTGTCAATTCAGCTCCTCAAATGAGTTTAATTGTGCCACTTAGATAGAAAAGCATTGAAAACCTCCACCGATTCAAAGAAGCGGCTTCTTTGAATCGGTGGAGGTTTTCAATGCTTTTCTATCTAAGTGGCACAATTAAACTCATTTGAGGAGCTGAATTGTTTTCAATGCGTATATTAGAAAATATATTAGAAAATAAATGTTGTTTAATTTAAATATTTTTAATTAGTTATACATATATTAGAAAATATATTCTTTATTATAAATAAATTTTTGTATATTTTGGTATATAAATAAATATATTATTTATTAATAAATCCTATGTTAGATTTATTGATAATTGATAAATATTTGTTAATTATTTATTAATAAAAATATTGAGCATATCAAATATATTATTTATAAAAATTATTAGTTAATATATTAATATATTTATAATATAAATTACGATAATATTAATATAATATAAGTGAGAGCATTTCTGTCAAGAAATGATATTTTCAAATCACCTCTACTTAGTAATCCCACATAAGAAATTAAAATACCATCCTCTGGTGATACTTGTTATACCTTCACTCTCAAAAAAATAGATATGGGACTGAAGCTCTTGTTTCAATTGGGAGGACGGAGCCCCTCCTTCGGTCTTCACTGGGATGGGGAGATATGGTAGCATCATCGGCCCTCTGGAGGCCTCCAACGGCCTCCTTTCCCTCTCCCTCCCCCCTCCGGGTTCCACTGAGCTTGGTAATGGTGCAATGAGCTTGCCTGTCCTTTGTCAGCCCTTTCTCCCTCTCCTTTTTTCCCCCTCCCCCTCTCTTTCCTTCTCTCTCCCCCTCACTTGTTTCTTGTTTCGAACGTCAGAACCATCCTCATTGATCGCAATATGGTTCGGCATGTCCCGAACAGGGCTGTTCGGGGTGGTTCAGTGAACCATATGTACAAAAAGATGATGTTGGAGAAGGATGATGTACATTGATCTTGTTGCAAGGTGGCACTTCAGGGTAGGATTCAGAATGGAGATGCTGAAAAAGAGGATGATGATTCAAAGAAGTCGGAGAGGAGAGAGAATATAGATACTAAAGACGGAGGTGGATGCTGGTGAAAGCAAGATAAAAATTTGTTGGTGCTAAGCACCATATTCATATTCTTTCATATAACAATAATAAACTTCCATTAAACTGAGATGTAACTTTTCGAAGTTTGAAGTGTTGTATCTGCAGTAGGGTTGTTGCCATTTCTTAGTAGCTAGGCAATGGGGGAAGGGGATTGTAGTAGTACTATGGCAAAAAAATGAATTTTTGTGTGTAGTATTTTCAAACTTCAAGGAACGACATAGTCATCTAGCCTTTTTTCCCCAATTATTTGGGGCCAGATTAAAACTTATTGGCTATTTATTCCTTGAAGTTTATTGGGTTTTTATTCCTTCAAACTTCAAGGAATAAATATCAACAAGCTACTTTTACACGATCATGTGTGCAAGAATTCCTATTCAACTTTGAGTTGTGACTTAGTTCATTCTTTTCCAGACCCGTATATGCAGGCTCTAACTTCCTAGTTTTCAAACTATTGTGGTGCAGGTCTCATGGTTTTGAGGCTGAATGTCCAGCATGGTATCTGGGTAGATTTAAATTGTTCTCCCATGCATTTGAGATATTACAGTTCTAAAGTAGATTGGAAAAAACTTCGGCCAATGATTCTCAAGAGAATTCAAAACAGGGCTAAAGATTATCCCGTGAAAAGCATGATTCCTGTGGCAAATGAGGTCCTTAAATCCAGAGAACTTTTAGTAGCAGGTGTTTCTGCTCTCCTCCAAGTAATTCCAATCAAGTCATGCAAGTAAGCAACATATTATTTTTTTTCCATCTCATCTACATTCCTCTGTTGGATTCTGAATTGACTGTTTGATTCTGAAATACCTCAATCTGTTTTAGCTGCATTTTTTGTAATCTGATATGCAAAATTACATTGTGAACATTTAGAAAAACTAAGACTGAACATTATGGGTGTGCTAACTAGGTTTCACATGAATTATAGGTGGATCTACTGGGTCTATGACTAACCATCCAAGTGAATGCTTCATTGATCAAACCAAAATAGAATATTGATTTTTATTAATTTTCAGGAGACAGTTGAGATTTTAGTGATGTTCGTTGGCAATGGTGGAGCCAGGATTTGCGGGGCCGGGGGGTGGGGGACAAATTACAAAGAAGATCGTCATTTGTGCTTCTAATTTATTGTGATTAGAAGATTATTTTACATTTTTAGTTTCTTAAATGATAAGCAAGAAGCCATGATATCCCTTGAGCCATACAAAAGTAGGCAGAACCAACAAAAAAAAGGAAAGAAAGAAAGCAAACAAATTCCTGGTACAGATGAAAGGTTCAAAAACCAATTCCTAAGACAGAATTGCAGCATTTAATATTTGTGTTTGAACCATGTATTTCTAATGACTCAGTTTTTTCTTTTTGAACATGGGTGTAACTTATCAGATAGGAAGATCTACAATTGTTTGTAATTATGAGCTATGGATGGTTCTAATCTAAATGATTGAGCATGTAGTTTTTACAGGCTGTCATGTAGGCACCTCGGTTACTGCCTGGGCGGCCTCTTAGCAAATACATATACAAGAATTTATCCTATCTCCAATGCTCTCCCATCATTTATAGAGACATGTTATATGTGATTCTAACGCACTATCAGCTGTAGGATTTCCTTGCTGATCTCTCTAAATGAAATTTCTCTCAGAAAAATTCCCAAGAAATCTCCCCTGCACAAAAAGAAAAAAAAGATAAGGACTTGTCTATCCAACTAACAAAGCATGTCCCAATCCAAACTAATTTCTGGTTTCTTGTCATAAGGAACCCATTATTCACCAGTTACACATACTAAGGTATTCATCTTGTCTGGGATTTCACCCAAGGTTTGGTTTCAGCCACCGATATAGCATAGGAGGGTCCCGAGCCACTCTGCTTTTTCTGTCCATGGGAATTAGATAATCTAACAAGAAATCCAGTAGCTATGCGGCAAAATGGGGACGTAATTTTACTTCTTACTTCTGTTTTCATGTCTGGACAAGAATCATGGAAGCCTGAGTCCAGGATCAGTCACTAGCGCGCTTCTGAAGTTCCTCGAGCTCCTTTTCGAAGTTCGCCTTCTTCCGGCTATAGTCCATGACCCCCTTCACGTGGAGGTTCCGAAAGCGGGTGGCCTCCGCAGTGGCCTCCGAGTGGCTCTTCCTTAGCCTACAAAGTTCGTCTTCCATCTTCTTTGACTTTTTTGTTAGATGACGAACTTCTTTTCTCAGATTTTGGATCATGAACTTCAGCGGAATTCCCTGCGGCAACAGAAGCACTTCGACAGGGCACTGTCATCGGGAAACAAGAGCATCAAGACGCGGATCATTATAAGAAAAAAAAGAAAGAGAAGAAGAGACGAAGTAGAAGAAAAAACAAAAGGAAAGGAGTCCCCTATAAGGAGGAACCCGATTTTATTGACTGAATGTTTCTTAAACACAAAAGAAAGAAGAAAAGTCACAATAAAAGAAAAATACAAAGTTAGAAGTCTCGGACCTCTGGAACAGAAGTAGAGGAGCTCAGCGCTCTTGGAAGGTAGGCAGCGGTGGCTGCGGCAGTAGGAGTCCCGGCTAGAGGAAGACCGGCAGCAGCTTCCAAAGGCCCGGCTCCATCTTCGGACGCCTCGTCCAGGAAGCTGAGGTCGAGTTCGGGAAATTTTTTGACCATCTTCTCCTTGCAGAGTTCGAAGCCTCTGATGAAGGCAGCCTGGCCGAACTTGACGTTCAGGTCCCTCATCTCGACGGAAATCTTGAACTCCACCGCTTGGACCCTAGCCTCCGAGACCAAGGTCGGGATCTGCTCCTTCAAGTCGGAGATTTCAGCCTCTGCCTTCCTCATCATCTCCTCCGAAGCAGCTTTCAGGTCCGTCGAGGTCTGCTTCTCTCTCTCAAGTGCCTCTCGGAGACTGACGACCTCGGCGGCCTTCTCCTTGAGGTGAGTAGCCTCGACCTGACGACCCTCCTCCGCCTGGGCCGCATCCTTCTTCGCCTTGTTCATCGCCTCGATGTTGGCGATGAGCTGATGTCCGATCTGCAAGAGCGATCAGAAAATCAGTATGAAAGCTGAGGAGTTAATTGAATGAAAAAGCAAAAGGAAGAAAAAAGGTGAACCAGCCTACCTCGAGAAGGGACCCCGTCCCAAACTCGTTGTTCAGGATCGGCATGGACGATCCTGTGGACGACCTCGAGCAAGACGCACCCGTCGACCAGCCTTTTTATTAGATCCCTGTTATTAAAGAGATTCTCCCACGGCTCCTCTTCAGAGCCGTGGGATTCTTCGATGGCAGCTCGACGGCCACTGACCTTGCGGGCCACCGTTTTCTTTCTCCTCCTCCTTTCGGCCCCTGGCACCTCCTCGGGGCGGGCCTCCAGAGCGGAAACCTCAGCGGGAGAACTCCTCAAAGAGGCTCAGGGAACTGAGGGCTCAGCGTCAGAGGGGACGTCGACGGCAAGGGCCACCTGGGCAGGCGCGGTCGAGCTCATATTTTCTATTCTTGCCTTCTTCGCCGACCCGGAGGTAGTGGCACCCTTTCTCTTGTGGGCCTTGAGGCCCCTAGCAAGCATTTGTGCTGCTTCAGCGTCCATGCCTGCAACAAAAAAAAAGAGAGATTGGTAACGGAATAAGAAAAGGAAGAAGTGGCGAATGACTTAAAAAAAAAAAAAAGAGAAGGAGAGATAAAATACTGACAGGATCCAGGGGACTCAGGCCGATGTTGAACAATTCTTTCAGAATGTTGGAAAGGGAAGGAGTCGGATAATTAATGAGTTTCTGGGAGGCTTGAAGGTCGTCCTCCCCCAGGCTGGAAGCCCGACGAACGGAATCCCTCAGGGAGCCCCAAGGGGGCAACCCCAGCCTCAAAGTCGGACATTGGACGTAGAAGTACTTCTCCTTTCAGTTGTGGATAGAAGAGGGGGCACCTTTCAGTAACCCCTTTCTATCGAACTGGGGGAAGAAATACCACCAGTCCTTTACCGAAGGGTGATGTTTGAAGGTGTAGAAATATCTAAATAAAGAAAGGGTTGGCCGAACTTCAACTATGTGGCAAAGGGAAAGGAATCCTATCAAAAATCTAAAGGAGTTCGGCGCGACTGAAGCTAAAAAAATGTTCAGGAAACGAAAGAGAGCAACGACAAAGGGCGGAAGTGGAAGCCGAAGTCCGGCACGGAAGGCCTCCTGGTACAAACAGAAACGGCCAGGAGGAGGGGCACTAGCTCGGTCGATTGGATCGGGAAGCTCCAGCTCGCACTCCGGAGGAACTCCATACTGAATCCTTATCAGTGAGAGTTCGTCCGGAGTCAGAGAGCAGGGGATGGTGTCCGGCGCAAAGACCAGACGAGGTTCGGCCCTAACTACGGATTCATCTACGGTACAGGGACTTTGGGGGACTGAGGCCGACGAACTCCTAGAATCGCTAGAAGAGAAGATACTGGAAGACATTTTGGATCAAATGGAAGCCACAAAAAATCCCGAAAAATTAAAAAAAAATTGCAAACAAGCTCTCGGGGAAACTAAACGAACGGAATACGAAAAAGAAAGAACAGAAAGACGACAAGGGAATAAAGAAGTTTCGGAACTAACCTAGGTTGGCCCGAGTGCAGGAAGGTGGCAAGGACGATGGAAGTCGACCCGGGGGACGCCTAAGGCCAAGAAGGATGCTAAAGGAAGACGGAGCTCTCGGAAAGAAGGAAACTGAAGAAAAGACTCGGGCAAAGTGAAACCCCTGAAGGAGGGGGATGGATTTAAATAGACCTCGGGGTCCGGTGCAGTAATGATTGCGGATCTCCTCTGATCGACCTGTGATCGTCGCGTGTCCCACTCATCATGGCAGGCGGCTAGCGACTGACAAGAGTCATTATTGCACCATACCTGGAGCGCCGTTCTAGCACAAGTTCCGAAAAATCTCTTCGGATCACCTCGATTTGAAAAAACTCCGGCACCTGCGTGCCAAATGCCAAAATATCTGTGACTGATCGCGTACAGAAATCGAGGTAGCAACTTCGACTGTAAAAATTTTTCTGTACTTCATTCGAAACCCGAACTCGGAAGTAGGGGGACTGGTGTTGGGTATAAAATACCCCCAGCCGAAGTTCGTAAGAAGCCGACCCTTCCAGGACTCTTCCGACTTCCGACTTTGTGCGACATGTTTCCGGACTTCTCCAGTAGCCGAGCTTCTACAGTGTTCCCAAGCTCCTCCGACGGACGAACTCCCACAACGCCTTCTACAGTGTTCCTAAGCTCCTCCGACGGACGAACTCCCATGCCTTCTACAAGTGCCAACCGAACTCCTCCGACAGACGAACTCCTACTGTGCCCTCCGAACTTCTCCAATGATAAGCTCCTTCAGTCGTCTATCGGACCGCTCCAAATGCTCTCCGGACTTCACCATCAGCCGACCTTTTACAGCGATTGACTGTTATCCGAACTATTTCAGACTTCCTCCTGTCACGATCGACTCTGCTTCGGGCTTCTTCCTGACTTCGCCAAGGTCCGTGCCTCTCCAGCGGCAGGACTTCTACAGCAACTGGACTCCATTCAAATTTCTACGGTGGTCGACCACCTTCCGAATTCCGTCCAAACTTCTACAGTGAGCGACCTCCATCCGAGCTTCTACGATAAGCAGTCTCCATCCGAGCTTCTACGATAAGCAGTCTCTATCCGGGCTCCCACGGCAACCAGTCTCTATCCGAGCTTCTACGATAAGCAGTCTCCATCCGAGCTTCTGCGATAAGCGATCTCCGTCCGAGCTTCTACAGCAAGCGACCTCGACCTCCCTTCGGACTCCTACAAGAGTCGGACTTCGTCCAAACTTCTACAGCAGGTGGATTCCAGACGAACTTCCGCAACGGACGGGCTCCAACAAATGAATTTCTACGACGACCAACTGCCTCCGGTGTCTTCTGTACCTCTCCATGCCATCGGCCTTCTATAGGTGCCAGCCGAGCTCCTCCGATGGACGAGCTCCTACAACACCTTCCAGACTCCTCTATTGGACAACCTTCAATAATGCTTTCCGAATTCCTGATGAGCTTCTCTAGCAATCGGACACCAGCCGGACTTCTCCAACGAAGATTCTCCGTCCAGGCTTCCGCAGCAGATGACCTTCATCTGCAGCATCAACGCCTAAGACATCCGACCACAGTTAGCACGTCAACAACCTCGAAACATCCAAGCTCCTCTCAGATTGTCGAGACAGAGAGCTAGTCTGCTCCACCAGACGTCCCAATCGAGCTTCAACCATCCAGTCTGAACTCCCCAGCAAGTCGCGACAACGGACACAACTCCGCTTTCCGTAACAGACTCCACGTGGCCCCACCACTCTCTGGCAAGTCGCGACAACGGACACCACTACTCTCCGTAACAAACACCACGTGGCCCCGAACGGCCCACTACCAGGCGGTTACAGACGTCGCTGTCAATCAGTTACGCTCTCCCGTCTATAAAAGAGACCCTCCAGATACGTTCTTCTCGAGGCTAAGCTATAAGCTCTGGTACTATCTCTAAACTCTGCAAAAAATCCCGTTCGAGTGCTCCATTTCTGTTGAGGCAGAGTACTGACTTGAGCGTCGGAGGATCTTACAGGAGCACCCCCAACTCCGATTTAGACTTCTCTTGCAGGTCCCGGCGGCAGCCGCAATCTCTTCGACTCCAGCTTCTCCGGCGTCAGCAGAATTTTGCACCAACACATTACATGTTGCTAAAGTACTAAAACAATACATACCATGCCACACATGCAGTTGGAACCTAAATCCAGGCATTAAAAATCAGAAAGGAACTTCTTTAATGACAAATTGAAGTTTTCAAGTTTTACAAATATTTGGAAACATTGTAAGGTTAAGTTCTATGAGACTTAGAGCAAAAACTTTTTTCTTCTTGACATAGGTATCACATTCCTACCTCCTAACTTTCAAATATTGGTATCATATGTTATATTGCCATCAAATATTACATGATGCACTACCTCTTAAACAAAATTTTATGACATTTTTATATCAGATCATATTTAATGGCCTGAGTCAATGACCACACAAAAGAATTTATCAAATGGTTCTACAAAATGAGATCCTGTAATTTATTTTTCTAAAACTTTTTATTTTTTATAATGATTTTTCCCTCATTTCGACTAAAACTACTAAAACTGTTGAATTCTATAGTCATCGTCTTGCTGAAATTTAAATTTCAAATTCAGTCCTTAGAATATATCTTGTTTTGATGTTTACACTAAGCAGACATATAGCAAATTGACATCATGCATCCATGACTGAATAATATCCATGTTTTGGTACGGACAAGTGATGCTTATTTTTATCTTGCAAAACTGCTAACTTCAAGCCCATAATGTTCACTCGTTAAATCCATCTAAGTGCAGCTAAAATACCTAACAGGTCATAACAAAAAATCAAAAATTTTAGATCAGCATTAGATATAAAGTCAAATCACAGCACTACAAATTAACAATTTAGACTATTTATTCAAGCAGCCACTACCCTCATACGTTCCTTAATTTAAGGAGGATTATGAAAAGCTATTGTCTGCTAACAATTTGGTAAATCTACCATTTTTCTGTCAGAAAAGGATCATTAACAAGGACGCAGTACTTAATGGATATTGTTCCAACAGCTGCTAATATAACCCAGAGAAATTCAGCTAAAATTTTCTACACTCTAGGCAAAATGGAAGACAATTATACATATTCCCTTAAATTATAACATAAAATCCAGTTTAAAGAAATATAATTTTATAAAAAAAATTCCAAAGACCAAAGCCATTCTTATTAAACCCTTTCACCATGTTTAAAGCCACTTCAAATACTAAGAAATTGAACATATACTAATCAAAATCAGGTCACCTCACAAATGAATCCTGCTGCTAATTCTGACTTTGTAGTTGGAACCGTTCAATAGATTTTAAAAAATAAAAATACATAAAATAATAAAAGGACATGATAAGTAGTCCCATGTGACACCTAACCTCCAACTGCAAGCCCAGATCATTGTCTGGTCCTCTACAGCACTGAATCTTAAAGCAACCTAGTCAATGATCTGGTTGAAACAAATTAGACTCTACCAAATAAATTCAGAGTTAAAACCGGATCCAGACCACGCCCTAAACTTCAAGATTTGAATCAAAATGTCCTCAACCCACATGATTACAAGTATCAAGCTGCAGCAAAGACAAGTTTCAACTCCAAATTTTAATGTGTTACACCTCAAGGTAGCTGGAAGCATAGCATGAATTGCAGAGAAAAAAACAAAATGATAGCAAAGAAAACGTCATAAAAAAATCTAAGAAATTCCATCGAATCCACCATAGAAATTTCATTGAACTGACATTCAACCAGCAAACCAATTATTAAAACAATACCTTGTAATAAAACCACAAGAATAATATAAAAAAAGTTGCATATGATACAATATAAGTACAAGAAAATTAACATGTCTCAACTCTCAAGGCCTATTCTTATATTAATCATTTGCAAAAATCCTTTCCGGTGGAACTAATGCATCTAGCTAAACCATGAAATAAATCGTCTACTCCATCTAATTTGGGGTATCACGTTATCCAACAATGAAACAGTAGCAGCAAAATCAGATCCCTAACATCATAGCTAACCAAATAAATAAACCTTTTCTTTTTTTTTGGTTTTGGGGGGGGCAGTCAATGAAGAACAAATCATAATGGATTCAGATCCCTCAACGACCAAAACAGTATATATCACAAAGAACCCTAATTTCTAACTAACTCTGCAGAAATCCCACCAACAAACCATCCAACAAGAAATTTCCGAGCGACGAGAAGAATTAAACATATCAGCACAAAAAGAAATACCTAAAATTTACCAAAAAAATAATCGACGCAAATTATCCACAGAACCACGAATAAAGCACTAATTTGGCCCTCAGAACATGGCAAATCCGAATTAGAGACCAATCTTCGATACCTGGCTGGAGATCGGTCTTCGAAGATCGCGAAAACCCTCAATCGGTGCGCAGAGAACTCCAAATATTTGGTCCGCTTGGATGTGTATGAGGCAAGAAATCGGAACCAAACCTTCCATAAAGACCGAGGACATGCCGACCTAGAAGCTAGAACCTTGGAAGTGAGTCCTCATATAAAGTTATATGCGGAAGCACTGTCTGCCGTCAAAGCCCATTAACTCAAGGATCAAGACTTATCGTTGAAGTGCGCATACCAATTCTATGCTGATGGACGTATATTCCTAATCTGGACGTAACCATGGGTGAGTTGTTGGGCTTGGAGTCCGTGTCTTCCGGAACGATCTGATCAGTTCGTTTGGTTTAACGTTCTGATTCACCGTACCGACGGTCAGGATCATCCCATCTTGGGGTTTCTGGATATTGCGACAAAGCTGGTGACTGGTGACTATCCGCCGCATCATCACCCAGCTCAACGGTTTGACTTGGAGATCAATGATTAGTTGAGGACGGGCTTAACTGGCATCCTTTAACCACCTGTGTGACCCTGAATGGCCCATCACTTGCATGGTCTGATTTAAAAGTCAGACCATAATCCTGTCTGCAACCAATTTCCTGCCTGCATACCATAATAAATCCCAATTGCCACAATAGTTTAGTGAACTAAGAGATGATTTTTATACCCAAAAAAAAGAAACTAAGAGATGATTTGACATGTGATCAGTAGGTCATAGCAGCACTATTACGCTGTGTTTGGTAATATTGTTGGTAACATCATTTTTATTTATAGAGCTTTGGACGGTTGAATGTTTGCTGCTAAATCTTCCAATGAAAGCTGTTTTACCAACTGATTACCATATTTCTCAAATTATATAAAATTTTAATATTTTTTAATATAAATAAATTATAGGGATCGCATTTACACTTTAAAAATTTTAATTTTTTTAATTAGACTTCAATGTTTAATTTTTCATTACAATAGGCTCCAACCAAGTTCTAACATTGTTAACATCATATATAAAATGACTAAATTATCCTACAGAAGATCTCATTTTAATAATAATTTTTTAATTTATTAAATAAATTTAAAAATAGAGTTTACGATAGAAGAGGACGGCTGCATTTTTTTTTCCAAGATGGCGGCATCACCTGCTCCGCCAGTGCCAATCGGGATGCCCGAAGTCCTTAAGCTCCATGCGGCCATCAACCTCTTTGTAGCATTCCTCTTCTTTGTCGTCATCTTCCTCTCCCACTCCCCAACTCTCCAACCAGATGGTATAGTGCTACTCTTCTTCTTCTCCCTCTAACTAGAAAAATCTATTAAAAATAGAAAAATTATAACTTTTTAAATCACCAATTTACCGCACAGTGCATGCTAAAGAAATCTAGAGGGGCCATGCTAAGACAAGGAATCTAATTTATCCCTCTTAATGTAGGATGTTGTAGATGCTTATATGGCTTGAATAATTGAAAGAGAGAGGTTTATTATTATTCTTGTGATATAAGCTATTCGGTAGACTCACCATCACAAGAACCAATAGAAAAGAATGGGCTTAAACTTTGAACCCCCTTTCTGGAATGTGAAATCGTGGGCTATTGGGGACATTTGATCCCTTTTGTCAAGAAAATTTTTTGAAAGATAATTGCTTGTCTTTGAGGTGTCATGAGATTACAGGAGAGCTTAAAGGTTATAATTAGAATATTCCTATAGAAAAAAAAGAAAAAAGAGAGAGAGAGAGAGAGAGAGAGAGATTGGCAAGTAATAGCATGATATCATATTATATTGATGACTATATTAGTAAGAAGAAAAAAAATTGAGAGATCAAAATGGAGATAGATATCAACTCTTCTTTTCCAAAAATCTTTTCTCACAATGATAGGAGAAGTAAAAAGAGGACAAAAAGAAAAAGAGAACCGCAATTAACATAACAACAAGACCTCCTATCTTATTGACCCACTTTATCATCAAATAACAAATAAAAGAGCAAGAAATGGGCAGTAAGGAAGATCTATACTCAAAAAGAACTCTCACCTTCCATTAGATGACCACCAAAAGTATAATAATAAAATCTCTTATCTTCTCACCCACTTTATCATCAAATAAAAAAAAATAAGAAATAGAGAGCGAAGAAGATCTACACTCAAAAAGAAGAAGAAAATCCTCACCTCCTACTAGATAACTCCTAGCAAGTAAAAAGAAAAAAGAATAAGAAAGAAGTCACATGATGGTCAAGGGATCTCCTCCCTTCCCATCAAAAAAATAATCCTTCTCTTGATCCAAGAAAGAAAGGTATGTATGGAATAAAATATTTAAAATGATATCACCAGACAATCATGTGTTCATAGATTCTAATGAGGATAGATGTTTGGAGCATATTGCAATCAAATCTTAAATTTTGGAGTCTGATTGAAAAATTAAAAATTTTAGGATGTAAGTGCAAATCGCAAAAAGTTGAAGAAATGTCCCAATAACTAATCATTTTAATAACCAAAATAAAACAAATAGTTTTAGTACCAAAAAATAATAATAATAGATATTATATAATGTTTTCAATTATCTAATTATTTGTATTATCAAAACTATTACTATAAAGTATTCTTACTTTATAAATTACTTATTTAAATATTTAACCCAAATAATATAATAAATAATACTTTTAAATATGTTATAAATATAACAATATTTTTATCACATTAACATTGTTATATGATAAAGTGATCCTATTATTTTAGTATATTATTATAATATTATATTATAATCTTATTCTACTATAATAATATTATATATTATGATATGATTATTAGGATAAAATAACAAATATAATTATTATATTATATTATATTTTATTATATTAATTATATGATATTGTACTGTATTATATTGTACTATATTGCATTGTATTGTACCTTCAAAAATTGTTATTATAAAATATTTTTAACTTGTTAATATTTATAAATTATTTTTTTACGAAAGTTTCATTATCGAGACTCACACTAAAGTCTCTAAGAAACAAACAGCTGCTTCATGCGTCTCAAACTAATAGTTTTGCTAAAGGGTACAATAAGACCTTTTTCTTAATAAATCATTTTCGACTTTTGGACAGGCTGTATCGTTTCTAAATAGATAATATTTAGAGTCTGTTTAGATTTTTGGACCAAAGTCCTGTGGGATATATGAGTTGGACCAAAACAATTGGTTAAATTAGGCTAGGTTAGGCCTATTTTTGCAAATACCCAAATGATAATTTAAGTGAGCCGGCTTGCATCTCATAGGGAGGAAGAAGAAAGATCTCAGCTGTTCTTATAAATATGAGCCTAACACAACCTAACTTAGTTGGTTGCCTTTGTCCAACCCATAAATCTTATGAGATTTTGGATCCAAATAGACATTAAATAGGATTTTTTTTCATTAAAAAGAGTATAACATCCCTAAACAGTCCCAATAAGAGTTTAGTAATGAAGAAATTCAAAGATGCAGAAAGATGGAGAATATCAAAAAGAAGAGGACCTGATCGTGTTAAAAAAAAAAAAAAAAACTTCCCAATGATGCAATTAATGACAGTGCTAGAGACAGCTTCAAACAAAATTTTTCCTTAAAAAAATATAATTAACTCCAAAAAAGGAAACAAAAATATAATTTAACCCAAAAAAAGAGAGAGAAACCACTTTGAACAGGACTATTCAAAACAGAAATAATTTATTTAACTTCAAAAGTGAAATTAACAACCAGCCACTTTGGGGTCAGAGAGATGCAAATTTTGTTCAGCATTGGAACAACCAAAAATTCGGCCTAGGCTGAAATCCATGATTATGAAGCCTGAACCTGACCTCCTTTTAGGCATATCACCCGAAGAAGCTGGCTTAGAATTGGGTTTTGCTTTAGTTTCTTAAAGCCAAAACCAAAGTCTGACCAATCTTGTCATAAGAAAACAAAGGTCTGAGCTAATTTTGTTTATATTAGTTTTTTTCAAAACAAAATGTTTATGTTTGAATTGACAAACTCTACCTCTTATTTCAACTCAAAGGTCAACATATTCTAAGTCTAGCCCTCCATTTGATCGGGTCCGCCTTGTTTCGGGATGAAGGAATCTTAGTTCATGTGCTTTATAAACAATAATTCACATGAGTCTCCAGTCATTCAAGGTATACCTGCTTAAAAATCTAAGGAATGGAAAACATAAATCCATGCATTTTGTGATGTACATTGTAAGGAATGCTTTGGCAATTGGAGGGGATGGGACCATGGAACTGGAGGGGATGCAGTAGGGGTGGAAAAGGAGGGCCATTGCCCGCTGGCGCTTTTGAGAAAATAAGGAGCATGCTTTAAGCCCCTGCCCCCTAGTTTTTGGATATTTTGACATATCTTACGAGCAACACTGCAGTATCGCTGTGACAAATTATTGCAAATATTTTCCAACACTCTTGAGAAAAGCTACTTGCATGTGGATCATCCCCAGCCAAAAGAATATCAAAATACCAATATGTAGATTCTAGAAAAGGTTTTTATTGACTTTCACATTCGAGTAAATTATAGAATTCCTCCTAAGATTTATGTTTATTACACTTATACCTAATAATTTAAAAAATCTACGCTTACACCTAGTTAAATTAACAATATTAATGAAACCATTTATCTCATACAAAAAATCGAAATTGCCCATGAGAAAGAACGATGTTATATACATTTTCTTGTATTCTCGGATAGTTGGACTATCATATCACTTAAGGTTATTTTGGATATTTTTGAAATCTTTTCTGACGTGGCATTTGGATCTCATTTAAGATTAACAGTTTGACTAACATTCTATTATGTTATGAGTTAAAATATTGGATAAAAATAATAAAAAGTTACAAAGACACTCCTTCAAGTATGGGTTATTTATATTTAGTCTCTAAAAGTCTAAAAATGTCAATTAGCCACCAAAACTTTAAATTTATTACAATAACCTGCAACCTTTTATCTAGATACTAGCACTATTAATGAAGTGGTGAAAAAGACAAAAATACCTTTGATTCAAAGAGACTATTCTTTATCATCCATCTATCTGCATAAATCTCAAAGTACTTTATTCTCTATCATTTATCCCTTTGTATAGATCTTAAAGTGCTCCTCCATCTTTTATTATTCATTTATCAACATAAATCTTAAAGTGCTCTAGTCTCAATCATTTTTTCCATATGCACAAATCTCAAAGGGCTCTATTCATTATTATCCATTTGTTTGCATATATCTCAAAGCACTATGTTTGTAATCCATTAGCTTGCATAGATCTCAAAATACTTTATCAGTGATCTATTCGCTAACATAGATCTCAAAGCGCTTCACTCTTTGACATCCATCTGGCACACAAATCTCAAACTACTATATCCTCTCTCATCTATTTGCTTACACAAATCTTAAAGCACTCTATCATCTAGCACCTATTCACTTGCATAAATCTAAAAGCGCTCCATCTTCTAGCATCTATTCACTTGCATAAATCTAAAAGCGCTCCATCCTCTATTATCTATCTACCTGTACAGATAAAAAATTCATCCTCTATCATTCATCCATTTACACAGATCTCAAAATACTCTATCCTCTCTCATCTATCGTATGCATAGATCTTAAAGCACTCCATAAATCTCAAAGTATGCCATCCTTTATCATTCATCGGCCCACATAAATCTTAAAGCACTTCATTCTGTATCATTCATCCATTCAAATAAATCTTAAAATATTTCATCTTTTATTATCTATTCATATACAGAAATTTCAAAATACTCCATCCTTTATTATTCATTTACTGATAGAGATATTAAAGCACTATTCTTCCTCCATTTTCTTTCAATTTCCACCAAAACAAAAGATCCTCGTTAAGTTAATGGGAACGATAGTACTAAAACTTTATAAAAAAATTAACTATCATACAATCCTCACGTGATAATATTTTGTAATAAAGATAATGACTGGACTATATTTCAACAAATTTAAAATTTTTATATATAATTAATATATTTTAAACTTTTGATGTCTAAGTATAAAACGCCCAAATTTAGAGAGATGTCTTTGTAATTTTCTTTAAAAATAACCCTAGAAAATGGTAAGCACAGAATTTTCAAACTATTGAATGTAAATATAATTCATACCTAACCTTAGGAGGTTTTTTATAATTTACTCTTGTTGACCACGAACCAAAAATGAAATCAAGAGCTTATCAATAAATAGGGAAAGATGAGTCCAGAAAGTTTCATGCAGAAACATAAGACCTGTTGATTTGTTTTTAATTCACATTAAAAAAAAGGCATAAATGTTTCTCAAAGCAAAAAGTTTTTTTTCTTTCCTTCATGCTCTTTTCAACATTTCAATGATACATGTTTCTGACGGATATAAACATCAACTTACAATGTCAATAAATCCCTGATTTAGCCCATTCGACCCTCTCACTAACTATCCAAAAACAGTCCAATGGTTATTAACATTTTTAATCAAACCCAGTTCCACACCCTCCAGTAGATGCTTTCTCTGGTCCAATGATAACATCAAATGAACCTTCTCAACTAACATGATCTCCAGCTCGATCTTGAAAGTATAAACACCTATACAACAAAGACAAATTGCCTAAAGATGCTTTCTTCAGCACTTGGACAAAACTTTCCATATATATTCCAACTTTTCCATATTTTTCCCTCTGCAAGACTGCATCAAACGCCTCGTACACAAATTCCAATTTTGAATTGAGCTTTCAAGCAATCAACCTCTTCTATAGCTCATTTGGTTGTTAGTCCGTGCACCTTCATCATACAAAAATATTTTGATGGCACTCTTGCACCTGCCTGCATGCAAAGCTCCACCACAGCTGGTGCATGTCCGTAAAAACTGCGCTCGCTGTCCACAAGAACAGGAGGATCATGGGGCCGTGGATGCCACACCAATTTCGGAGGCACGAGGTCATCTACCTCTGCCTTTTTCCACATATGGGACCCCCTCCAGCTCTCAAATTTAAAAACACCACAAAGCCTAGCCTTGTGTCCTGATGGCCCAACATGAACTTCCAAACAGTGCTCGCAGACTTTTGCTGGGTATACTAGCAATAGCTTCTGCACTCCAATTCTGAGCCTCTCCCAGGCGTCCAAAGTTCTTTGAGCTACCAAACTCCACTCTTCTAATGATCCAGAGAATGTCACACTTGCATCATCTTTGCTAGAATTTGGTACTGGGATGTGGTTATGCAGAACTTCATCCGATACATCAGCTCCTGCATGATAGCATAGCTCGACAACAGTAGGGACACGATCAAAATCAAATCTCTGGTCATGCTTTATGATGCTCTGGAACATGTTTTGGAGGTGGAAGGCCTCCACCGGGGCAAGGATGTCATTTAAGTGGCCATCAACCCATCGATGTGGCTGGTCTTTGATAATGCGCTTGTACCCATAGTAAGATTTGATCTGATACCCCGTGTCACCAATATTTACTTCAGGACAAAACCTATAAGAAAATCATAATCAAAATGAACAAATAAGCATACTAATGATACAATTCTATAAGAGCACAAAGAGACGAATATAACAAATATTCATGGTCTTCTCACAATGTTTATGGTGGACAAAGCCCCTTATCTAATTTAAGGATAAATTGCTTGACCATTAAAGTGACACATTTTGAGTCTCTAGATGATATGGAGAAGATTTCTATGAGGTTTTTATGGGGTGAAAGTGCATCGGATATTATCCATTTAGATCCATTTTTTTATCCGAATTTATCTGGATATAGATAAAAATTTAAGCATCTGACTAATATCCACATCCATATGAATAGACAACCACCTAATCCATATCCGAATATCTGATTCTACTTATAACCATATTTAATTTTACATAGTACTCATAAACTTTTAAGAAAAATATATAACCGTAATAATATGTTATTAACTTGATTTACTATCTACTTAGTAATATCTTCGATTCTTTGGTCGTAAAGTTCAATCATCCAACTTACATCCGTATTTATATCCGTACTTCCTATATCCGATTTATACTCGTATCTGTTTAAAACAAATATGGATATAAATTTTTACATTCAACTAATATCTGTTTCCGTATATATATTTGTCAAGCAAAAAAAATATGGATATAGATATACTAATATCCCTAGGTTTTTGAGTACATCAGTCCTATTATGAGAAAGCAGTCAAACCATCAATCATAAGACAGACCATACGAAGGTTCACATAATCTTCAGAAACTTGCACATGCTATGATCCGAAATGTAAAAAATGCTCAAGAAAACAAAGAATCAACATTGAAGCTCAGTCATTACTAACAAGTACAAAATGAACGTAATGTTGGTAGAATATGTAGATATTTGTCACCATATTCATAGGTTCTTCTCAGTACCAAGGTTCATCAAACTGTCCCAAAACAGACAGTTCAAGATATGCCAAACCGTACTAGCAGACTATCGGTGCAGTTCGATCGTTCGATTAGGAACACTGACGAAAATCGAGTGAGGGAGAAGGAAAAAGAGAAAGAGAAAGAGAGGAAAGAAAAGAAGAGAAAAAGGCTAACAATGGTCCACCAAGGCTACCAAAAGCTGTCGAGGCCTCCGGGGCTCTACCCTCCTCCGAAAAGGAGAATAGAGAGAGGAGGGAGAGAAATGGATAGAGGGGAAAGCAGCAAGGAGGCCGCAGACAACTGCCGAGGCTCTTGAATGGTCGAAATCGAGCCCACGACGTTCGTAGGATTGAAATAGAGATGACCTGCCCTATTTCTTCATATAACTTTTTTTTTGGCACGATACACAGTGAAGTCGATAGAGGTGGGTCATCCCTGTTTCGACCTGCAGATGCCGTGGAGTCGATTTTGGCAATCCGAAGACCTCGACAACTCTCCAGCAGCCTCCCTGTCTTCCCCTCCATCCGTTTCTCTCCCTCTCCTCTCTCTATCTCTCTCATAATTCTCCTCTCTCAAGGGAGGGTGGAGCTCAGGAGGCCTTGACGGCCCTTCGATGGCCATCGCTAGCATTTGCCTTCCTTTGCTTCCCTCCCTCCCCCCAATCTGTTTTTCTCTTTTCCTCTCTGGTTCTTCTTCTCTCATGCTTTTGTTTCCGTATCGGTTCGATCCAGGTACAATCCGATATGGGGGTGTACCAACCTATACCATCCGTCGGTCAATATGGGATCCGATTCCGAGTCAACAAACCTTGCTTCTCGCAAATATCAAATGCCTATAGTTAAGGAACACAATTGATGCTAAACTACCAACAGGGATGCTTTCTTCAATGACTGAAATTTTATCATTTGCATTACTATTTATAAAAATTTGTTTTATTCATAGCACTCAGGACATGCCTACATCCACCTTAACAAATATTTTCATAAATACTAAGGTCCTCTTTGGCTAAGCTTTTAGGGTGCCAGAAAGCACTTTTTGGCTCTCAGAAAGTACTTTGGAGTGATATAATGATGTTTGGTAAAAATATCAGAAAACTGTTTTGACTTTGGCAGAAAGCTGAGACGGTCTACTTGGAAAAATTTGTATTTTGAAACTTTCTCCAAAAGTACTTTCTGACTAATGTCAGGAAATTATTTTTCTTTCCTCAAAGTACTTTATCAATATGGTTACCAAACAGCAAATAGTTTTTTGTAAAAGTTCTACTTCTCAAAAGTTCTACTTCCAAATGTTTCAAAAGCTCTACTGCCAACAGCAATCCCAAACAGGACGTAAGTCATGTAGCTTAAGCTTGGATGCTTTTGCAACATGTTGGTTAGCATTAATAAAGCTAATTAAAATTAATGTACCTATGCACTGATAAGCAAACAGTAGATGTTGCTATGTATCAGAATCATAAAAAATGCTAGAATAAACAAAGGTATAACTTTCAACATCATAAAGTCTCCAAAGGGGCACAAGATTGTTTTGAATCTCTTCAAACAACATAGCAAGGAATCACGATAAACCCTTGGAGTATGGGTGTCCCTTTAGTTAATAACCATGTCATTGAAACAAACAAGAGAAGAGCTAACAAGTATTGGAAAAGGAATTGAACAGAGCAAATCTAAATAATAGCATTAAAAATCCAAAGGTCACTGTGAACTTAGGATTTGGCAAGTGAAAAAAAAAATTGCATGAAGTTGTTGAATGGTTTATGATCTCCACTTGGCTGACCTTAATTCTGAAATGCCAGCATCATTTCAAGAAACATTGCAGAGCCCATGTGGAGTGAAGACTACAATGAAACAAACAATGTGGTCGGGTGGAGGATTCATTGTCTCTATTGGACTGAATCTAAATCTTAAGGGCCTATTCAGATGCAAGAATATGAGCTTATATAATCTATTTCGAAATAGATTTTTCTATTTATAGTTACAATCCATTTTTAGATGTGCAATTGCCTTTAAGATTCTTTACATCAAAGAACATGACAATTCCAAAATAAAATCTTATTCATGGATGGTACATATCAGCTAAAAGGTGATTTATCTCATCCTGGTCATAACTTATTCTCGCAACAGAACATCCTAAACCTATCGGCCCTCTTCACCAACATAGATCTGGCCATCATAAAATGCATTTAAGATAATTTTCTACCTCCAGCAGCCTTATTGCCTGACAGAAGAACATTTATAACACTCCCTACCTCCCAATGACACCACTCCCACCCCCTTCCCTTCTTTCTCTCCTCTCCTCCCATTTTCTCCGCCTTGCACCTCAGGCAGTGGTCCACATAACCACTGCCCAGAAGAGTTTATCGACCCTCTCTACATCTATTATGACTCATGATGGTCTGCTCCCTCTTAGACACTGGATGCTGCTCGAGTTCTGCCCATCAGTAAGTTCTTCCCTCCGTCCCATACTTGTGCTCTGCTAGGGTCGGGGTTTAGCCCTCAGCTCTCCCCTTTCATCCCTCCCTCCTACACTTCCTCTCCCTCACTCCGCTAAGGTTAAGGTTAGAGTTTAGCCCTCAAACCTTTGCCTTTTACCCCACTCTTTCTCCCTCTCCCTGTTTTTGGTAAACCTTGGAATGACATGGTATGGACCATACCATACCATACCAAACCAGAGCGGTCACCGACCACTACAATCTTTGGTACTAATTTGGCAAACCTTGGGTCAAAGCATTGATCCATACCCGACCCATTTAAAGTTTACCTCAGCCATACCAATCCTAACTAAACGACTCTCAACATAAGCCCGACCCAAATAGGATCAAGTCAGGTTGGATTTCTCAGGTTGGATCAATTTTGTCATCCCAACTTTCTAGCATCGGTTCCATAGCATGGTGGTCATGCAATTAGGATTCTTTGAAGATACCTATTGCTTCTCTTCTAAAGGGAAAAAGGATACCTAATATTGTACTTGATGGATGCATTTAGAAGTTTTTTCGGGTTCAATTCATGATGGTTTTGATTAATAATTTTAGCATTGGGTTTTTAGTTTCTCTTTGTGCCAGCTGAACTATAAAACTGATAAAGGATTCTACCAATAATGAGTTTTGTACCATTTTACCATCAAAAGGTAGAGTATCAATATGGCACTGGTACCAACTGTACATATAGAAACTTGTAGCATTAGAAAGAATGAAAACCATGAGCAGTACAGTCAATATCGTATGTTGGGTACTCATAGGTACACAGCACATCAACACAGACCTATATGCATGGGTATGGCATATGTATCTATACAAATGGTTTTGATGTCCTGGCACCCATAATGGTGTTGGTTTCATGTCAAAACGAGATGATACCACTCCATTCCAATGGTTATCGAATCCATTGACCTAACCATAGCAACTAGGACAATTCTTCAATTTAAGCTACCTAATTCATAATTGATACATCTATGTAATCAATTGCAGTTCTATGCAAATGTTTTCATAGTTTTCTTAACCAAGGTTTGTGTACTACCATGTGCTGTGCTGTATCAAGCATACCATACAATACAGGTACTAAACTGATACTTGGTGTGGAAGGTGTACTGTCAATATGCCAAATTGACCTTTACCAACACTGTAACAACATGGTAAGGATACAAGCACCGAAACAGGGATTGTGAACCTTGAAATATATATGATTTGAACTTTTCCTTTTTCTATCTTTTTGTGACCAATTCTGAATTTTACTGCATCTACAATTTTTCAAGTAAAAAACATTTATAATTATAGATTGAGAAGGTGCACATTATTCTATATCCAAATCAAATCTTATAAGCTTACTTTCGTGTTTTGTCTTTGCCACATGGTTAATCTCATGTGATCTTTGATTGTATCAAAAAAATTCCTAAGGTGGCCTTAAAGTTAATCGTAAGTAGTTTAATTAGGTCTATGCATGTAGTTCATTTATAACTATTGTTCGAAAATATCACACCTCTTACCTGCCTTAGAACACCCCCCCCCCACCCCCCAAAAAAAAAATCACCACCACCACATGCACAGAAAAAGAAGTTGCATTTTTTCTTTTTCTATCCTTTTGGGCCTAAATTTGAATTTTACCACATCTAAGACTTTTCAAGTCAGAGAAGTTTATAAATAGACTGAGAAGCTGTGCAATTATTCTCTCTCTCACTTAGATCTTCTAAATTTCTTTGGCTTTTACTTTTGTCACAAGGTTAACATTTACTTACGTGATATTTAGTTGTATCAAATAAATTCCTAGAATGGCCTCAAAAGCTATGCATTAATTAGGTTTGTATATAAGATCTGCAATTTATTTATATTTGTGGTTTATAAATGTTCAGCAACTGCATTGTGTAGTACAATCAGAGGCCTTACTAGGGTTTAGGGGAAGGACTGAAATCTATGTTGCTGCAATTTAGTGTAAGGCCTGAGTTTTCAATAAAACTTAACCAGAAAGGTAGTATTTTTGAATAAAATAGGTAATGCAATTAAATAACTGGAATTAAGAGGTTGCTGGAACTATTCTGGAAAAGAACTGACTACATATGATATGAAAGTTCTAGGAAAGATAATAACATATTTTATTATCAAAGAAGATACGGAGAAAGGCAAGCAATGACTCAGAATAAAATAATGGAAGAAGAAAAACAATAAAAGGACGAGGGAGGATAATATTGTACTCACCTTGAAACATAGGTAGGAATCACACCAAGGTTACAAGCCTCATGCTTGTTCTACAACGTACCATAGGAAAAAAAAGGGAAAACTCTGAACTTTCATTCAGCTTTTTCTTTTTTTTTTCATAAGATACTAATTACAAACTCAGGTCTCAAAAATGAAAAAACACTACTCACACCTTCAAACTCTCTAAACCTTTCTTTGTAAAGAGCCAATTACCATTCATGGTTATTTTAGTATTGCTGTGAACAGTAATCATTCCAGTAATTGGGACCATCGAGATATGAAATTAAATCAAAGATATTTTAATCCGATCCCTTTATTCCAAGATAAAACTAAAAATAACAATAAATAATAGAAAAATAAAATTCAAGAACTAAAATAAGACATAGTAAAATCATACACTGTAAATCTTTGACATATTAAGGCATGATCTCCAATATCCGGCATTCATTTATGTCGTGCAAGAACTTGCCTCGGATTCTTTTAAGTCAAAGCTCCAATGACTAATCCAGTACTTCAATTCATCTGTTCTTTTCTTTTTCTACATAAAAGCCCGATTTCAAACTAAACCTTCCATTTCAACATTAGAAAAGAAAAAAAAAAAACTAGCCAGACTTTCAAACTTTCTAAAATGCCCTCCATAAATGCTGATCACTGTTCATAGTCAGTGTAGCGTGAACAATGAAAGAAAAGTGCCCTATAAGCCAATCGTAAGTGTGTTGCGATGTGACTTTCTTTATAATTTTTCAACTCATGAAATGACATTTATTATTATTTGAGGCATTGATTCATCATATTAGCTGCATCTTATTATGTCTAAAATTATGATGAACCCCAAAGATTAGGATAATAATTTTAAGAGACAAGAATTGGTCATGCTAGTGAGACCTAAAATCTTAATATTAAATATTCCTGATCATAGAAGCATTGAGTCGGAGATCAATGTTCCGGATAGACTGGTACATCCTATGTATGCTCAATGGAGAGGGTGGCAGATCTCACTAGCCACTTGTGTGAGACACTAATACAAGGATGTGGGTGCTCATTTGAAAAATGAATATACTGAATTGACTCAATGAAAGAGAATATCTTATGGAAGTCTTATTTGCATGTCAAAGATAGTTCTCTAAGTGAAAATTATGCAAGTGATCCTTAGACCTGAGACCTGAGACCACCATGATAAGATTCCATAATTAGTTGTTATGATTATTAAGGTACAACTTCTATAGTGCATTCTTGTGATAGATTGAATTAGGATGTATTTGAGACCATTAAAGCCCTCATAAAAATCATATTAAGTCGTAGTATTGTGAACCAGAAGCTGACCTATTTTCTTAAATCGATTAATTAATTGATGTCTAAGGAGTGTTTCAAGTGCGGTGGTTATTTAATTAGTTCTATTGCTGGCCTGGCCAATTTTATTGGTGTCTAAGAAAAGCAATGGGGGGACCCCCACCAATCTTAACACTTTCCTGGCCAATTATATTAGTTCGAATCTTGAATGAAGGTAGCTTAGTGTTTTAAACACTACTAAGGGCCTTCCTTCATACTAGGTTAATGTTACATCATGAACTATGGCTAGTTTGTTGTGTTACCATAAGGCTTGTCATAAAAATTGATATAACATAATCCTAGTGCATAAAAGATGCTTACGGTAATTTTGGATATACTGCTTTGTTGTGCTAACACAAGGGCAATTATATTCGATTTTGACTGTATTAAAATGAAGGGTCTTACTTAACTAAAATATTATAGCTTGTTGTATTAACACAAGGCTAATAATATTTTAGAGGCCAAGATAAAATATTGAAAATTACATGAGATGTAATTGGAAAGAGTTTCCTACCTATGAACTCATAAAGGTTTGTTGTGTTAACACAAGATCGTTATGAGAAATTAGGATCTCAATCCCACTAAGATAAATATAAAATATATCTCGTTTAGTATAGGAGAAGGCTATGGTATCTGATAAAATAGTGAGAGACATAACTAATTTTAAAAGTCCTCATCTAGTTATGCATGTCAAACATGAGTGGTCTGCTTATACTATTGTTTTATGTAGATTTAAGTCTACATTATGGCTTCTTTATTTTCACCCCATAATACCATAAATAAAACTATATTGACCGATACAATTATGTGAATTGGTTGAGGAACTTGCAAATTATGTTTACATCGGAAAAAAACTTCGATGTTTTGGATATTTCTGATCCTAAATTGGTCAGTAATAATGAGAAGGTAATGATGTCCGTATGGATATTATTTATGAAAAATTTAGATATTGAGAGTATAATTGCAAGAATTATCTTGCATGATTGAAGCAGGGTGCAAGTGTAACACCAAAAGATATGTATATGATACAGACCTATTTTTCATTGAGTGATTCAGATTCTGATATTTGGGTATTGAATACCATTTGTGGATCACACATTTGTAATTCATTGCAGTGACTATAGAATATCAAAGGTCTGAAAAGAGGTGACCTCGAGCTTTATAGCGCAAGTGGAGAGTCTATTAGTGCAAAGACTGTGGAAACCTATATGCTTGATTTGCCTTCAGATAAAATTTTAGAATTAAAAGACTGTTATTACATATCAAAGGTCATTAGAAATATTATTTCTATACCTTTGTTATTTAAACAAGATTATGAAATAAGGTTAATGAAAAATGGATGCTCCATTTTTTTTAATAAATTTTATGACAGTGGTTATATTGATAACAATCTTTTAATTCTTGCACTCAATGAAAATATTTTTTATATTAAAAGAAATATAAAAAGAAAAAGAGAATGTGAATGTCACATATCTCTGGCATTGTCGTCTTGGTCATATTAGTAAGTCAAAGATAAATAAGTTATACAAAGAAGAATTCTTTGATCCAAATGATTATGAATCATTGGGGACTTATAAATCTTGTCTCATGGGTAAGATGATCAAGACTCTATTTTATTAATATGGAGAGAGGACAAGTGAGTTGTTAGCTCTAGTATATATAGATATATATGGACTGATAACAACTCAGGCCAGTAGAAGATACTCCTATTTTATTACCTTTACGGATGATTTATTAAGGTTCAGATATGTGTATCTTATGAAACATAAATTTGAAGCTTTTGATAAGTTCAAGGAGTATCAAGGTATGATCGAGAAACAAACTGAAAAAAGTATCAAAGTTCTTCGATCTGATCGAAAAGGAGAGTACTTATCCAATAAAATTTTTGATCATCTTAAAAGTAAAGGTATTCTCTCTGAATGGACCCCTCCTTATACACCTCAGTTAAATGGTATAGCAGAAAGGAGGAATCACACTTTAATGGATATGGTGCGGTCTATGATATGTTTCACCAATCTTCCAATATCTTTCTAGGGATAATGCCTTAGAGACTGCCACATATATATTAAACAGAATACCTTCAAAGTCTGTTGCAAGCACTCCATATGAGATATGGAATGGAAGAAAGCCTAATCTTAAACATCTTAAGACTTTAGGCCGTCCTACTTATGTCAAAAATATTTTTGTACATAAGCTTAATGCTAGATCAGACAAGTGTAGGTTTGTAGAGTATCTTAATGAAATTAATAGATATTATTTCAACCACCCTACTGAACAAAAGGTATTTATTAGTAGGCACGCCACTTTCTTGAAACATGAATTTATCCAAGAAGGAGGCAGTTGGAGGAATATTGAATTTATGAAAGTTCATGATCTACAAATCGATCCAAAAATATCAGTGGTTGGACCACAAGAAGATCCTCAATCAAAAGTACCCAAGGATGAGGTACATCCACTATATACACCTCCTCTCCGAAAGTCAGATAGAGTGCGTCAAGCATCTCTGAGATATAATTTTATCATCGAGAATAATAATTCTATCAACATCATTCAGGATGTTGATCCACTGACCTATTCGGAAGCTGTCATGAGTAGGAATTCAGACAGATAGCTGGAAGCTATGAAATCTGAGATGGACTTGATGAATACCAACCAAGTATAGACCTTGGTTGATGCACCTGAGGATGTAACCCCAATATAGGATGCAAGTGGGTCTTCAAAAGAAAGATCAGAGTAGATGGCCAAGTAGAAACCTACAAAGCTAGGTTAGTGACGAAGGATTTCAGTCAAAGGCAAGGAATTGACTATGATGAAACCTTCTCACCAGTGGCTATGCTCAAGTCCGTCCGGATTTTGCTTGTAATAGCGGCATACTACGATTATGAAATCTGGCAGATGGATGTCAAGATCATTTTTCTTAATAGTAATCTAGAGGAAGAGGTCTATATGACTCAGCCAAAGAGATTTGTCTCAACTGGGAGAGCAAATCAAGTATGCAAGCTAATGAGATCCATCTATGGATCGAAGCAGGTTTTGAGAAGCTGAAACATCCGATTTGATATGACAGTCAAAGATTTGGCTTTATCAAAAATACGGATGAACCATGTGTATACAAAAAGACAAGTGAGAGTGTTATTATCTTCTTAGTTCTGTATGTTGGTGACATACTGCTCATTGAGAATGATATCCCAATGATGCAATCGGTCAGGATTTAGTTATCGAATAAGTTTTTAATGAAAGACTTGGGTGAAGCATCCTATATACTGGATATAAAGATCTATAGAGATAAATCTAAAAGGATGTTAAACTTATCCCAATCATGGTACATAGATCTCAAATTAAAAAGATTTAATATGGAGGCAAGTAAGAGGTTACCTACCTGCAAGTCATGATATACGTCTCTCTAAGAGAATGTGTCCTAAGACACCAGAAGAGAGAAAAAAGATGAATGAAATCTCTTATGCTTCAGCTGTGGGATCAATTATGTATGCCATGCTATGTACCAAGCCTGATGTAGCTTATGCTTTGGGCATAGCTAGTAGATTTCAGGCTGATCCAAGGAAGGATCATTGGAAAGTAGATAATAGCAAGTCAATATCAGGGTATGTGTTTATCCTAAATGATGGGATAGTGAGTTGGAAGAGTTCCAAACAGTAGATAGTAGCTGACTCAACTACTGAGCCAGAGTATGTTGCTGCTAGTGAAGCCATTAAGGAAGCTGTTTGGATGTAGAAACTCATCATGGATTTAAGAGTCGTTCCTAAGATTGAAGGACCGATGTCACTTTAGAGTAATAACACTGGGGCCGTTATTCAAGATATGGAACCTAGATCATATTATAGATCCAAGCACATCCTCAAATGTTTCCATCTCATTAGAGACAAGATGTTATCCTTAAACGAGTAGACAGAAAGAACAATACAGCAGACCCATTCACTAAGACCATACCACAGCAGCTATATGATTATCATCATGATTGTATGAGATACAAAAGCGATTGGCTTTAGTGCAAGTGAGAGATTGAAAGAAAAATGCCCTATAAACCAATCGCAAGTGTGTTGCGATGGAACTTTCTTTATAATTTTCCAACTCATGAAATGACATTTATTATTATTTGAGGCATTGATTCATCATATTAGCTGCATCTTATTATGTCTAAGATTATGATGAACCTCAAAGATTAAAATAATGATTTTAGGAGACATGAGTTGGTCATGCTAGTGAGACCTAAAATCTTAATATTAAATATTCCTGATCATAGGAGCATTGAGTCGGGGATCAATATTCTGGATAGACTGGTATATCCTATGTATGCTCAATGGAGAGGGTGACAGATCTCACTAGCCATTTGTGTGAGACACTAATATAAGGATGTTGGTGCTCATTTGATAAATGAGTTCACTGAATTGACTCGATGAAAGAGAACATCTCATGAAAACCTTATTTGCATGTCAAAGATGGTTCTCTAAGTGGGAGTTGTGCAAGTGATCCTTAGACCTGAGACCATCATGAAATCTTATGCACATGAATCCATATTTTGGTTCATACCCAGGCATGGTATTAAGACATGTACGGGGTGTTTTGGATATGATGGAGTATATATGGAGGTTGTGAGTAGGTCAATATGGAATCAATCACTCCAAATAAGAGGAGATCGCATTCTGTGTATTCTCAACCCTAGATGACTCGAGAAAAATCTTTTGGCCAAAAGCAGGAAGGAGATTAGAAAGAGTTTCTAAGCTTCTTTATTGGAGTCATCATTGGTTAATTGAGAATCGATATGAATGTGTTTGAGTTTGACATGATTCCATACTCATGAACATATTCAGGGTGCAAGGATGATCGAAGGATTGAATTGCACGGTAATTTGCCACTGAAGGATAGATTTGGTCTTTCCACCAAATTTGTCATCTTTTGGGTAGTCATGATACATTGCTAGACGTCAATCTTGACTTGTAGGTTTTTGACTGAATTAAAGAGTTTAATTCGATTGCCAATTAGAAATGATTCTAATTATTGAGCTCGGGTTAGCTCGATTGGACCTGAATCAATTAGATTGAAATCTAATCAAATTTGATCAACTTATATCCAGATCTACTGCCGGCTAGATGTGGAACCCAATGGATCACACACATATAAAAATTGGACAAAGACCCTTTTGAAAAAGGTTGATTGGAATTTTGGATTCAATCAGGGTTCCGATAAGCATGCTAGCACGTGTGGAAACTCTTGCTCCTTTGGAGACCAATTTGGTCCCATCCTTTGCTAATTAGCTAGCCCAATTTGGTAGACATTTGAGTCAGGTTGTGATACCTGGAAGCAGCCCAAATTGGGGCACCACATCCCATGTTAACGCCAAATATGAAGAGTCCAAATTGTGGTGGACTCTTGGTGTAAAATAGGTTCTGCCTACAAATATTGGCATGGGCGAAAGAAAAAATTTATTTTTTCATGGGATTAAATTATGTGTGGTAGCTCACATCACCCTCCATCCTCTGGTTCACATCTCAAAGTATGAGATATATTTTTTCTGAAATTTATGGGGTAGAGAAAAAATTGGAAAAAGAAGGATGTCTTGCGCGCACACGTAGAAGCGTCGCATCTCTCTATGATTTGGAGAGTCCTTATCCCAATCAAATGCTTTCAGATTGGAATGGTTTTTGGTGATGATATTTTGCAATTGATAAGATATTTTTGATAATTTTTCTAAAATTTTTCCAGACTTATCTGGATACCAAATAGATGCCATAAGTCGGTCTTGATGCCTGCACGTGTGGTGATCAGCACTCACATGAAGAGGTGCAAGGATAGTATCCTTCCGTGAGAATTTTATCATTATTTTTGATTTTCTGGAATTTAGATTGAATCCCCAATCCACATGAATTTTTTAGGATTCTTCTGATTTGAGAAGGAACATGAAAACATCCCTTCTTTGGTTGCACGCGCGTAGACCAGGATGCTGATCGACGTATCATGGATAAGAGTCCTTCTGCTTGAAGAAAATCTTATCTCTGATAATCAGATCAGATATGCCTTTTGGATAAGGCATGTCCTTCTCTTTTGGCATCCCTCTGGTGGCTATAAATTGGCAAGGATGCTGGGTATCCGATGAATCTAAGAGGAGTTTCCAATTTCTCTCCTGTTGCTCTCCTTTCTTTCTTACAACCTATATTAGTTTTAGGACAAGACTTTGGAATTTAAGATAAAGCCTTATTTGATCCTAACAAGGGTTGTAAGGGTCCTAAAGAGGGAGAATCAGAAGTCCAGAGGAGGTTCTAAGAGGGTGAGGTCAGGTTCTTGAAGAAACTTGATCAGTACGAGACTAGTCGAGTTCTAGGGGCTAGAACTCTTGAAGCAAGGTGAAGAAGAAGCGTTGTCTTTGGTTCAATTTCCGTGTGGATCACCATTAGAGGGCGGACACTTGGACGCCTTGTAAAAATTGAGATTAACGTTATAGGTATTCTTCTTATTCTAATTTATATTTATTATACTTTGATTATTATAGTCAAGAGTTTCTAGGCATTAGGGCTTCCGGTGCATTGGGTGTTTTGAATAAAAATTTTAAACATCTATCCTTCCGCTGTGCCACTGGAACCCAACAGAACAGTGCCTTGAAAAGTAACTGCTACAGTAATTGGGCCCATCAAGGTATTAAATAAGATTAAAGATCGTTGATCTTCAGACCTCCATTCCAACATAACCCACTAAAATTTAAAATAACCAGAAATAAAAGAAAATATGAAAAACTGACAAATCGGATCTAGTAGAATTCTAAGGTTGATAGCCATAAGAGACTCTAGTAAATCACCTCTATAACCCATCCACCATGGATATCAAAGATCCAAGGCAGCTATGTAGCCCCTTGTTAACAGGGATGCTAACTGCCCGGGCACCTAGAGGCATCGAGGTGGACAGCTTAGTGACTTAAGCAGTCAATCTTTAAAAAGGGTAAGAGAACGCACATAAATCGACCAAGTCAAATATATGAAGGATAAATGATAACAAAAAGAATTGTCAAACATGAGATATAAGATGTGCAAATTTGACAAGTCTTGGAAAATGATATCTTAATCTCATAACTCATATTTGAAATCCCATATCTTCATACAGAACACCAAAAAAAAAGGGGGGGGGGGGGTGGGGGAGGGAGGGAGAGAGAGAGAGAGAGAGAGATTGCAACGAGGAAAATAGAGAACAAACTGAAAAATAGAAAATAGAGAAAAATAGGGACTCAAGGAGAATAAGAAAGGAGAGGATTTTTCAAATGAGAAGGGGAAGAAGATGAGGACTAACATGACAAGGGGATAAACATTAAGTAGCCAAACAACTTCTCAAAAAAGAAACTTTTGGGCCAGGGTAGCTGAATGATTGTCAGGACTACCAATAGTTCAATGGTTGTTGGAGGACTTCCCAAAAGCCTCTAATCAGTGGTGCATAGGTGGATGGTGGATGGCAACTAGCACAAGGCAATTCACTTGCCATAGCATTAAGAGATGAGGGAGGCAATGGGTTGGGAGAAATGAGGGAACGAATGAACAAAGAGAAAATATATCGCAGGAATGAAGAATGAGCAAAGAAAAAATATATCTTAAGTTATGTTATTTTCACTTAAAATAAATTTATATCTGTCATAATAGTGAAATAAAGGAAAGCAAGAGAATGAAAAAAAGGGAGTCCATACATCCTTTAGTATATGAGTGTCTTGTTCGTCACTTCCTAGGTGTTTAGCATACAAGCACCTAAGCAAGATTTTGGCAACAATGTTGGATCTTGACATTATATATAAGGGCATAAAGGACTTCAAGTTTTTGACTTACCAAAAAGGCCACAACTAAGACAACAACTATAGTCCCCAAGAACAAGGTGGAGATAGGGGGATTGAGGGGGCTCAATTGCACCCTTAATATGGTTTTGAAAATCTGACCAAACTACCTGATTCAGCGTATCAAACTGGATCGGCGCTGAATTGGGTCGGATCAGCACTGATTTTCGGCACTCACCCAAAAAAAATAAAAAAAATTGAGAACCGCCCGATTCGAGCACAAATTGGACTGTTTTGGTACGAACCGGATAGTACGTGGGCTTACCGAGCCAAACCACTGGTATGTTTCTCAAAACCATGCCATCTTTCCTCTCTTCCTCTCTCTTTTTTTTTGAAAAATTCATGAAAAATGAAAAACGAAGGAGAAACTATGTCAAATTTTTTTTTTGACATGATTTTAATATATGTTATAGATCTATAAATGATCTACACGATGAGCTATCAGCCCAATGATAGCTTTCGAAGCCAAGATCTCCGTGAGGGATCGAGGATGAGTTATGATCCAGCACACCTACCTTATGGAATAAGCGCAGAGGATTATCATGCTACATGGCTGAGGGATGGATGGATGTTCCTCTTGAATATATAGATGATCCTGATATTTATAGACATCGACGATCGATCAAATTCTGATGATCGGTATGTATTGAGTATTTTTAAATTTTTTAATTAATTTTATGCATTTTAGAATCCAATGACATCTAGTCCATGTATTGATTATTTAGGATGCTAAATATTATGTCATAATATCATGCTTAGATTCGTATCACACGCGATTAAAAGTGTATCGGAGTGATACGAATATTAATGAATATCACTTCATATCATTTTGCATTTTAAATTACTTAATAATGCATAAAAACTTGATTGGACATCTCCCACCCAAAAAAAAAGAAAAAACCCAAAAAAAAAATTGGCGTGCCAGTTTGATCGGCACGCCGCTATACCATGTGTCGATACGGTATCGGTTCGGTCGGTGACCGAGACGGTCACCAATACCCGTTTTTAAAACCTTGACCCTTGAGTCTCTAATTTCAGTAACATATAAGCAGGTTCTTGGACAAACCAAGCTTATGGTTAACCCTTCTCCCTAAAATTGTAGAATATGTTCAAAGCTGCTGCTTGAGATTTTATCAAACATGGAAAAATTTTTGGAATCAAAATTATATCATGAGCTGCTCCTAAAATCACAGGATAGGCAATGTGGATTGTTGTCCCATGAGGTGCCAAACTAAGAGATACATGATTAGTAATAGCCGTCAAATAACCTAGGTGACCCTAGGCAGTAAATTAGCCTACAGCCTAGACAGCAGTGGATTGCCAAAGTGCCAATGTAATTGCCCAAACAAAGACTTTGTACAAGCTCAAACAATTGCTTTAGATTCAGGTACTTCATCAACAAAAAAAAAAAAAAAAGAAGAAGTATAAACAGTTTTTGAAGTATTTCAACAAGTTAACATCTTAACATACCTCGTGGTATACGTGAATATAAATGATTACGACATTTTGAAAAACTAGTAAACATGCACAAGCGAATGCACGTAGAGTTGATCTAATAGTTAAAGCCATTCAAAGTAAATCGGTAAATGCAAACCAATTAGTGCAATAAGTTCCCATTTAGAAGCTATTCCATTAGCAAGGAAGATCGATTTTCACATTTCTTTTTATTGGCTACCATAAAAGAATATAGCCAAATGGTTATCTGGTGCGTGATGAACAAAATATGCTCATTAAGATACAGAAAACATATCTAATTAATTAGTTATCTACTAATCCTAACCGGACAGTCCTTTTTTTCCCATAGAAAGCTCACCAATGACCAGATTTTATTTAGTTTTCTTCACTCATTACATTTACTTACATAATTAAAAGTTCATTTTCACTTAACATGAATGTAAAGTTAAAGAGCTTGGATAAGTGATAACAACTAACAAAGTCACAATTACTGAAATCCAATTGTTGCTTTCCATTCTCATCAAAAAATTAAAAAAAGCTTAAATTTGTTTAGCAATTTAGTTTTAGATCTCAAACCTCAATAAACTAGGTTTGTTCTGGTGGTCATAACTTTTTGCCTACCAACCAAAGGTACTGAATTCAAATCTTGGATGGTGCATCCCTAGGTATTATGACCTAGGCAATTATCATGCTGGTGGGCTTCTCAAAAAGAAGAGGATCTTAAACCTTGAATCTCAGACTGACTTATTGTTGCCAGCACCCAACGAACCCAATGACATGGTGGTCACAATCAGTGAACATCACATTTGCTCACATGACATAAGGAACTGCCCCCTATCTTATGATATACCAATTAACTGGAACCATTCAATTAGTACCTTTTTGCTAATTAAAAAATTGCTCTCCACAGCAAGTGTGCACGTGCAAGAGAGAGAGAAAGAGAGAGATGCAGAAGATCTGTACTCTGTGTTGTGAGTTAAGAGACACAACAGTTGTGCAAGAGCTATCTAAGGGGATGAACTGAATTTATATTGTCTTTCAACAAGGAATAGGCTGTAGTGCTGGAAATCTGTTGCAATACTCATTAAATAAGAAATTTGTCAAACACAAGTAACTCTCTAGAGTCCAGACTCTAGAATCCCTAAGATCACTTGGGCTTCAATCTTTTTCATGAGTTCGATAAACCATGTCATGTTTGCTATTCTTTATTTAAATTTTTCATTCAAAACACCCAATGCACCGGAAGCCCTAATGCCTAGAAACTCTTTGACTATAATAATCAAAGTATAATAAATATAAATTTGAATAAGAAGAATATCTGTAGCGCTAATCCCAATTTTTACAAGGCGTCCAAGTGTCCGTCCTTCAATGGTGATCCGCACAGAAATTGAACCAAAGACAACGCTTCCTCTTCACCTTGCTTCAAGAGTTCTAGCCCCTAGAACTCGACTAGTCTCATACTGGTCAAGTTTCTTCAAGAACCTGACCTCACCGTCTTAGAACCTCCTCTGGACTTCTGATTCTCCTTCTTTAGGACCCTTACAATCCTTGTTAGGACTAGATAAGGCTTTGTCCTAAATTCCAAAGTCTTGTCCTAAAACTAAGATAGGTTGTAAGAAAGAAAGGAGAGCAACAGGAGAGAAATTGGAAACCCCTCTTAGATTCATCGGATACCCAGCATCCCGGCCTATTTATAGCCACCAGAGGGATGCCAAAAGAGAAGGACATGCCTTATCCAAAAGGCATATCTGGTCTGATTATCAGATATAAGAGTTTCTTCAAGCAGAAGGACTCTTATCCATGATACGTCGATCAGCATCCTGGTCTGCGCGTGTGCAACTAAGGAAGTGATGTTTTCACATTCCTTCTCAAATCAAAAAAATCCTAAAAAATCCATGTGGATTGGGGATTCAATCAGAATTCCAGAAAATCAAAAATGATGATAAAATTCTCACAGAAGGATGCTATCCTTGCACCTCTTCATGTGAGTGCTGATCACCGTATGCGCAGGCATCAGGACCGACTTATGGCATCTATTTGGTATCTAGATAAGTCTGAAAAAATTTTAGAAAAATTATCAAAAATATCTTATCAAGTGTAGAATGTCATCACCAAAAATTATTCCAATCTGAAAGCATTTGATTGGGATAAGAACTCTCCAAATCATAGAGAGACGCGACGCTTCTGCGTGTGCGCGTGAGACATCCTTCTTTTTCCAATTTTTTCTCTACCCCATAAATTTCAAAAAAAATATATCTCATACTTTGAAATGTGCACCAGAGGATGTAGGATGATATGAGCTACCACACATAATTTAATCCCATGAAAAAATAAATTTTTTTTTTTGCCCATGCCAACATTTGTAGGCAGGACCTGTTTTACACCAAGAGTCCACCACAATTTGGACTCTTCATATTTGGCGTTAACATGGGATGTGGTGCCCCAATTTGGGCTGCTTCTAGGTATCACGACCTGACCCAAATGTCTACCAAATTGGACTGGCTAATTAGCAAAGGATGGGACCAAATTGGTCTCCAAAGGAGCAAGAGTTTCTACACGTGCTAGCATGCTTATCGAAACCCTGATTGAATCCAAAATTCCAATCAACCTTTTTCAAAAGGGTCTTTGTCCAATTTTTATATGTGTGTGATCCATTGGGTTCCACATCTAGCCGGCAGTAGATCTGGATATAAGTTAACCAAATTTGATTAGATTTCAATCTAATTGATTTAGGTCCAATCGAGCTAACCCGAGCTCAATAATTAGAATCATTTCTAATTGGCAATCGAATTAAACTCTTTAATTCAGTCAAAAACCTACAAGTCAAGATTGACATCTAGCAATGTATCATGACTACCCAAAAGATGTCAAATTTGATGGAAAGACCAAATCTATCCTTCAGTGGCAAATTACCGTGCAATTCAATCCTTCGATCATCCTTGCACCCTGAATATGTTCATGAGTATGGAATCATGTCAAACTCAAACACATTCATATCGATTCTCAATTAACCAATGATGACTCCAATGAAGAAGCTTAGAAACTCTTTCTAATCTCCTTCCTGCTTTTGGCCAAAAAAATTTTCTCGAGTCATCTAGGGTTGAGAATACACAGGATGCGATCTCCTCTTATTAGGAGTGATTGATTCCATATTGACCTACTCACAACCTCCATACACACTCCATCATATCCAGAACACCCCGTACATGTCTTAATACCATGCTTGGGTATGAACCAAAATATGAATTCATGTGCACAAGATTTCATGGTGGTCTCAGGTCTAAGGATCACTTGTACAACTCTCACTTAGAGAACCATCTTTGACATGCAAATAAGGCTTCCATAAGATGTTCTCTTTCATCGAGTCAATTCAGTGAACTCATTTATCAAATGAGCACCCACATCCTTGTATTAGTGTCTTACACAAATGGCTAGTGAGATCTGCCACCCTCTCCATTGAGCATACAGCGGAAGACTAAAATAAATCAAAATTATTTTCTAAAATCAGAGAATCTCTAGATCTAAGATCCTATTACATGATTATTACATAGCATTAAATCAAAAATTAAAATATATAAATATAGCATGAACTACATGTTGATCATATCAACATGTTTCTATACTACATCTAATGTATGTATTAAACAATAGATCAGATCTATTACCTTGCGAGTTAGACATTCTAACCTCGCTGATCCGGGCTTGAGGATGATGTTGCAAGCCGTACACGCATCCTGCCTCTAGGAGTCATCCACACGAGCCCACGAATCTCGATCAGAAGTCCTGCTTCAGGAAATCAGCATAGTATGCTCGTACTGCACTGATCCTTCTTTGATGGTTGATCAGGTGCCTCCTTCTTCTTGATTTGGACTCTTCCAAAAATGGAAAGTAAAAGGAGGAGTTTCAGATCTGAGATACTCTCAAGAAACTCAAGATGGAGGGAGGAAAGATATGAAAACAAACAACCCTAGAAGAAGACCCTCTTCTTCTTCTCATTTTTCTCTCTAGACACCCTAACTTGTGTCTATTATATCTCCATGATCCAAAGGTATTTCTCTCTAATTTTTGGATGGCTCAAAGGTCTCTCAAATCTCTATCTTCTTCAAAAACTTTATGAAGAAACTTATTTTATATAGAGAGATATGATAGAGTCCTTGTCTAGGTCAAATACCTAGTCAAGGCTTATCCAAACATAGCAAGATAAGGGGCGCCCAACTCTTGAGCACCTCCTTCTTATTTTCATATATGGATCACCAGCAAAGGGTACACTATGTGTACCCTAAAAGTCACAAAAATTTCAAAAAAAATTTGGATAAATTCGGTGCAAAATTGAAAGAGTTTTGGATTTCTAAAACTCTATCTCATAGAATTCGAAATCCAAACTTATTCCTTTTTGATTTGATCCAAACCACCTTCCATGTAAGAAAGAAGAGAGGAGACCTTGTGTGAACGTGGGAGAGACCTGGGAGAGGGCTTTTATTGCACAAAATTAGAGGAGATTGGCATTGAATGAGAGAGAGGGCGTGGGGAAGGCTTATGTGGTGCAAGGTGGAATCCTAGTCTTACTAGGATTCTATCTTATGACTTATTTTAATTTGATTTTCCAAACCAAATCAAACCAAAATTAGATCAATCCAATTAAAATAGGTCTTAACCCAATTTAAAACCTAATTTAATCAGATTAAATTAGATTTAAATCTGATTTAATTTCTAATCAAATTAGAAATTAGATTGACCCAAGTCCTAGTTGAACTAGGATTAGTTTTTCCTTGCACTTGGCTTATCCAATAAACCAGTTGGACTTGATCCAATCAAGTCCAAACTAAATCTAATTAAATCATATTTAATTAGACATAATCTCAGCCCATTGGCTTAATCAAATTAAGCCAATTAGCAATCGAATTGCTAATCGATCCTCCTGCAACACTTGCACTGGGTTAAATGTCAATCGTATTGATCATTTAACCCTAGAACGATTCTTAATCGTTGATCAACCATCCGATCGGATCATGAACTCTAATATGTATGATCTCATAGGTCCGAACCTAAGCCGATAGCACAGGAATAAATTTTTGTACCAATCGAAGTGACCATCTAGCAATGGTACCCAACGACCGGATAGGTCGAATGTGTAGAACAACATCCTTAGAACCGATGCGGATATAGTTTTCATATAATTCATCCCCTTAACCAAAATGATCATAGGACACTCCAGAGTTTAACTGTCAACTCTGATCAGGTTGTCCACATTGTATTTCAAAATATCAAATCCATCTGATGGATTATCCTGGCCAAGGTTTTGCTAAATTGAAATACAGCAACTCATTCTTCTCCAACTCTTGGAGTGGTCAATCCCATCTCGATCACACTCTGACTTCGCAAGTACTTGACTGTGCCCAGAAGCCTTCCATCCCTGAATTAGAAATTCAGTTAGTCCAGTACCAAAGCACAGTGAGTTGCTTGCAAGTTACTGAGGCGATCTCAAGTCTAAGGGACACTTATATCTATATCCCATCAGAGACATTCTCGACAGCAGAATACTCTGGAGTTGGTCACGTTCAATGATGATGTACCCTTACATCTCACCTGTATGCCATACCAGTGTCTCCACACTCCTTGGTTAAGAGGACAACCAACCCATATGGCCTACAGCGACCTATGCTCGATAGAAGTTGTCGTCCTTATTAACAGCTTATCATTTGGTCGTGAACAGTTTTGAGGACTAATCGATAAATCCTCTCTTTATCGAACTTAAATAGTCCTAAGGACTTCATCATAACAACGGAGTTCATTAGAAGATGAAAACTTATGATGAAAAAGTCAAATATATTTTATTTATTAACAAATCAATTACAATACTTGGTTGCTCAACTGTCAACAGCTTGACGATTGACTTTTTGGGATATATTTCCCAACAACTCCCACTGTCCTAAAGCCACTCGGCACAGTATCTAATACCCATCTTCGACTTGTGGTTGTCGAACTCCTTTATCGCCAGGGCTTTAGTGAAGGGGTCAGCCAGGTTCTCCTTTCCATCGATCTTCTGAAGGTCAATGTCACCTCGATCCATGATCTTCCGAACCAGGTGGAAGCGACGCAAAATGTGCTTCGTCCGCTGATGTGCTTTGGGTTCCTTCACCTGAGCTATGGCACCAGTGCTGTCATAGTAGAGCAGGACTGGACCATCGAGGGAGGGTGCTACTCCGAGCTCGTTGATGAATTTTCTCAGCCACACAGCTTCCTTCGTGGCATCCGATGCTGCGATGTACTCTGCTTCACAAACAGAGTCCGCCACAGTATGTTGCTTGGAACTCTTCCAGCAGATGGCTCCACCATTCAGAGTAAAGATATAACCCGATACGCTCCTGCTGTCATCATGATCAGATTGGAAGCTAGAGTCTGTGAACCCCACAAGTTTCAGATCTGACTCGCCATAAACCAACCATTGGTCCTTAGTATTTCTCGAATACTTAAGAATGGCTTTAACCACTTTCCAGTAATTTTCTCCAGGATCAGATTGGTATCTACTCACTGCTCCTAGTGAGTATGCCACATCTGGTCTTGTATATGTCATGGCGTACATGATAGATCCCACGACTGAAGCATATGGGATTCTACTCATATGCTCTCTCTCTTCAAGAGTTGTCGGACAATCCTTCTTAGAGAGAGAAATTCTTTGGCCTATCGGAGATAGCCCTTCTTGGAATTCTCCATGCTGAACCTCTTCAGCACAGTGTCTATGTACATGGACTGGGATAATCCAAGCATCCTTTTAGATCTATCCCTATAGATCTTCATCCCTAGGATGTAGGATGCTTCACCCAAGTCCTTCATAGAGAACTGTGATGACAACCAAACTTTTATTTCCTGTAGTGCGGAGATGTCATTTCCGATTAAGAGAATGTCATCCATGTACAAGACAAGGAATACCACAACTGGACCATTTGCCCATTTATAGATGCAGGGTTCTTCTCCATTCTTAATGAAGCCATACGTTTTGATCACCTTATCAAAACGTATGTTCCAACTCCGAGAAGCTTGCTTCAATCCATAAATGGATCTCTGAAGCTTGCACACCTTGGACTCATCTGTGGATGTAAACCCCTCAGGTTGTATCATATACACCTCTTCGGTCAGCTCTCCATTCAGGAAAGCTGTCTTTACATCCATCTGTCAGATCTCGTAATCTAGATGGGCAGCTATTGCAAGCATTATCCGAATGGATTTGAGCATTGCCACAGGGGAAAACGTCTCGTCATAGTCAATACCATAACGTTGACGATACCCCTTGGCGATCAGACGGGCTTTATAGGTCTCCAACTTTCCGTCTGCGCCCCTCTTCCTTTTGAAGACCCATTTATATCCAATGGGTTTAACCCCTTCAGGTGGGTCAACCAATGTCCATACATCGTTGACCTTCATGGACTCTGTTGGGTACAAAATACCCACAGCCGAAGTTCTCAGCAGAATCAACTCCGAGGGAGCTCCGCCCGGACTCCTACGGGAGCCAAGCTCCGCCCGCGACTTCAACTATGAGGGGACTCCGCCCGGACTCCTACGGGAGCCAGGCTCCGCCCGCGATGCCAACCGCAAGGAGGACTCCGCCCGGACTCCTATGGGAGCCGGGCTCCATCGCCGACTTCAACCGCCGGTAAGATCCGCCCGGACTCCTACGGGAGCCGGACTTCGCACCTGACTTTAATTGCAGGGGACTCCGCCCGGACTCCTACGGGAGCCGGGCTCCGCCCGCGACTTCAATTCCGAGAGGACTCCGCCCGGACTCCTACGGGAGCCGGGCTCCGTCGCCGACTTCAACCGCTGGTAAGATCCGTCCGGACTCCTACAGGAGCCGGACTTCGCACCTGACTTTAATTGCAGGGGACTCCGCCCGGACTCCTACGGGAGCCGAGCTCCGCCCGCGACTTCGACTCTGAGGGGACTCCGCCCGGACTCCTACAGGAGCCGGGCTCCACCCGCGATGCCAACTGCAAGGAGGACTCCGCCCGGACTCCTACGGGAGCCGGGCTCCATCGCCGACTTCAACCGTCGGTAAGATCCATCCAGACTCCTACGGGAGCCGGACTTCGCACCTGACTTTAATTGCAGGGGACTCCTACGGGAGCCGGGCTTTATCCTCGACTCCAACGACTGCAGACAGACTTCACCCGGACTCCTACGGGACCCAGATTCTGCCGATAATTTCGACCGCAAGTAGACTCCGCCCGGACTCCTGTGGGAGCTGGGCTCCGTCCTCAACATCAACTGCTGGTAAGCCCTGTCCGGACTCCTACGGGAGCCGGACTTCGCCTTCGACTTTAATTGCAGGAAGACTTCACCCGGACTCCTACGGGAGCCGGGCTTCGTCCTCAACTCCAACGGCTGCAGAAAGACTCCGCCCAGACTCCTACGGGAGTCGGGCTTCGCCCTCGACCCCAACGACTGCGGACAGACTTCATCCGGACTCCTACGGGAGTCGGGCTCCGCCCACGACTCCAACTTCAAGAGGGACTCCGCCCGGACTCCTATGGGAGCCGGGCTCCGTCGCCAACCTCGACTGCCGGTAAGCTCCATCCGGATTCCTATGGGAGCCAGACTTTGCGCCTGACTTTAATTGCAGGGGACTCCTACGGGAGTCGGGCTTCGTCCTCGACTCCAACGACTACAGACAGACTTCACCCGAACTCCTACGGGACTCGAATTCCGCCGATAATTTCGACCGCAAGTAGACTCCGCCCGGACTCCTGCGGGAGCCGGGCTCCGTCCTCATCATCAACTGCTGGTAAGCCCTATCCAGACTCCTACGGGAGTCGGACTTCGCCTTCGACTTTAATTACAGGAAGACTTCACTCAGACACCTACGGGAGCCGGGCTTCGTCCTCAACTCCAACGGCTGCAGAAAGACTCCGCCCGGACTCCTACGGGAGCCGGACTTCGCCCTCGACCCCAACGGCTGCGGACAGACTTCGTCCGGACTCCCACGGGAGCCAGGCTCCGTCCACGACCCCGACTGCAAGTAGATTCCATCCGGATTCCTACGGAAGCCAGGCTCCATCTTCTATTGCGACTGCGGGAAGACCTCGTCCAAACTTCTACAAGCACCGAACCTCGCTACCGACTTTAACCGAACTTTGATCGATCAATCTGGACCCCCTGGCAGGCCACAGTAATGGACAACACTGCTCCACTCCCTGCGGTGAACCCTACGCAGCTCCATTACTCCCTGACAGGCCGTAGTAACGGTCACAGCACTGCTCCACTTCCTACGACGGATCCTGCGCAGCTCCACTACTCCCTAGTAGGCCATAATAACGGCCATGATCCTGCTCCACTTCCTGCGACGGATACCGCATGATTCTCCCATCCGCTGGCAAATCGCGACAGCAGACGCCGCTCCACTCCCCACGGCAGACTCCACGTGGCATGCCCCGGTGATAGCCATGGGTCCACTCCACTACTCTTCACAGCAAACTCCGCCTGACCCTGGGCAGCCCACTGCCAGACGGTTACGGATGTCGCTATCAGGCTACTGCCCCCCCCGCCTATAAAAGAGGGCCCCAGATACGTTATTCAATAAGCTCTCACTTTTCATCTCAAAACTCTGCTAAATTCTCTGTTCGAGTACTCCATTCTTGTTGAGGCAGAGAACTGACTTGAGCATCAGAGGGTCTTGCCGGAGCAACCCCACCTCCGGTTTAGACTTCCTTTGCAGGTCCCGACGGCGACCGCGACTCCCTCGACTCCAGCTTCTCCGGCGCAAGCGGATTTTTGCACCAACAGGATTGGCGCTAGAGGAAGGGGCCCTGTGTCTTCGCAGTACCCTTGTTCTTAAAGGAGCGCTCAACGGAGCCGCCTCCGATCGTCTCCTCCGGCACCCACTCCCTGTCTCTCCCTCGGGATCCTTACTCGATGCCTCCCCGTAAGGCATCCACGTGACGGTCCACGGCCTCCGCGGCCAGATCTCAGGCTCCGGCCTCCCCTCATGCTTCTCAGCCTCCTCCTCCTCCGACGGTGGTGGTCGGTGCAGAGCAGTTTGACCTGCTGGCACAGCAGGTCAGGGGCCTCACTGAAGCTGTGCAAGCTATGCAGCAGCAGCAGCCGCAGGCATCGATACGCCCAGAAAGGGCATCCCCGGAACACCAGAATCTGGCGGTGGGGCGGGCCACCTGGGCCAGCTGCCCCATCCTTCTTAGGAAAACGAACCTGAGGGTGGAGAGCCCTCAATCGGACCACGACTCCACCCCTGGAAGATCCCTGCCCCCATTCTACCAGAGGACCCTCGAGACTCGAAGTCAAGAGGATTTCCTAGATCGGAGGCTTCAGGAGATGAACCGACGGATCGAAGAACTCCGCCATGCATCCCCCGCTTATGGTGATGATATTTGTACTGACCCTCCCTTCTCTCAAATGATCATGCAGGAACCGATCCCGCCAAACTTCAAGCTTCCCCAGTTCGAGAGCTACGACGGGACTTCGGACCCGGTTGATCATCTGGAGGCCTTCCGGACGATGATGCTGCTTCACGGTGCTCCTGATGCCATCCTATGCCGGGCCTTCCCATCCACCTTGAAGGAAATGGCGAGGAACTGGTACTCGACTTTGAAATCGGGTACCATCTTTTCCTTCGATCAAATGAGCCACCAATTTGTGGCCCATTTTGTCAGCAGTCGGTGCCCCCGGAAGGGTTTGGAGTCCCTCATCAACATCAAGCAGAGGGAAGGGGAGTCCATTCGGACCTACATCAACCATTTCAATGTCGCGGCGCTGGAGGTCCGGAACTTGGACCAATCAGTCGCGATGGCCGCCCTGAAGGGTGGCCTTCAGAAGAACGACCTTTTGTTCTCCCTGGAGAAGAAGTATCCCAGGGATTTTGCTGATCTGCTAGCTCGGGCCGAAGGATATGTCCGAGCAGAAGAAGCCTTCAAAATGAAGGATGAGAGACAACGAGGGAACGACAAGCGGAAAACTCGAGTAAGCCCGCAATTGAAAAAAGGCCAAGGGAAGCCCGACCGCATTCTCGATCCCCTCCTGGGCACAGGTGCGCCCATACTCCACCCCGGGTGCGCAGGCAAAGAAGTCCGGATCGCGGGGTTCGACGGGGTTCCCCACCAGGAAGATTTCGCAACTACGCCCCCCTCAACACCTCGAAGGCCCAGGTACTGATGGAGGTCAGAGAGCAGCTCCCTAGGCCGGAGAGGATGCGCACACACTCCGAAAAGTGCAACCCCAACAAGTTCTGCCTCTATCACCGCGACCACGGCCACGACACAGAGAAATGCATCCAGCTCCGGGACGAGATCGAGGAGCTCATTCGGTGAGGTTGACTCGACAGGTTCATCCGATGCAGACCTGAGGGTAGAGGAGATCGACCAAGGGCCCTTCCGCAGCCTGAACCGCCAAGAAGGGAGGAGCAACCCAGGGACCGGCCTCCCATCGGGACCATCGACTCCATCACCGGAGGGCCTCAAGGAGGAGCAGGCCTCCTGCAACCATGGAACTCGAAAAATCTGTAAATGTATCATTTACGATTTCACCTTGAATCTAAATTTCTTTCTATTTAACGTACTCTTCCCCTCTGGCATGGATTTGTCACGACTGGATATGACTCCTCCAAACGCCTGAAACAAAGGTATGTTAGGAACCGGGGGAGAACCCTATCCTAACATACCTAACATGAAAGTTCGACTATCTCGAAATCGGATGGGGGAAGAGGCCTTACAGCACCCTAATGTGCCCCCACAGCCATGTCAGGAACAGGAGGAGAACCTCGTCCTGACATGAGCAAAGTCAAAGGCCCGGTTCTTTTAGACCGGATGGGGGGAGAGGCCTTACAGCGCCCTAATACGCCCCCACAGCCATGTCAGAAATAGGAGGAGAACCTCGTCATGACATGAGCAAAGTCAAAGGCCCGGTTCTTTTAGACCGGATGGGGGGAGAGGCCTTACAGCACCCTAATGTGCCCCCACAGTCATGTCAGGAACAGGAGGAGAACCTCGTCCTGACATGAGCAAAGTCAAAGGCCCGGTTCTTTTAGATCGGATGGGGGGAGAGGCCTTACAGCGCCCTAATGTGCCCCCACAGCCATGTCAGGAACAGGAGGAGAACCTTGTCCTGACATGAACAAAGTCGAAGGCCCGATTCTTTTAGATCGGATGGGGGGAGAGGCCTTACAGCGCCCTAATGTGCCCCCACAGCCATGTCAGGAACATGAGGAGAACCTCATCCTGACATGAGCAAAGTCGAAGGCTTGGTTCTTTTAGACCGGATGGGGGGAGAGGCCTTACAGCGCCCTAACGCGCCCCCATAGCCAAGTCGAGAACAGGAGGAGAACCTCACCCTGGCTTGAGCAAAGTAGAAGGCCCAGACTCCTACGGGAGCCGGGCTCCATCCACGACGCCCAGGAAGACTCCACTCGGACTCCTACGGGAGTCGGACTCCATCCACGACGCCAAGAAAAACTCCACCCGGACTCCTACGGGAGCTGAGCTCCGTCCACGACACCAAGGAAGACTCCACCCGGACTCCTACGAGAGTCGGGCTTCGTCCACGATGCCCAGGAAGACTCCACCCAGACTCCTACGGGAGCCGGGCTCCATCCACGACTTCTGCAGCAAGGAAGACTCCGCCCGCCCTGACAATAACCCTTACATGCCCTCGCGGGAACGGGAGGAAAACCTCGCCCTGACGGTAACGAAATCCGATCGCCCAACAAGATCGGATGAAGGGAAAAAGCCCCCTAGCGACACCTCCGCGCTCCTATGCAACCCCGCAAAAGCGAAGGAAGGGTCCTCACTCGGAAAAGAGGAGAAAAATTAAAAAGGAAGGGTGACGAACCATGGTGGAAACAGATGAAGGACGAACCGCCCCAAAGACCTAAAGGACTTCGTCCCAACGGAGATGGGGAGTTCCTACCAAACACCCCCGACTTCTAAAAAGACTCCCAACACAGGTCAGGAAGACAGCGACATCCCCAAAGTAATGCGGAGTTCGGACCGTCAAGCTCGGGCTTGCGGCCACGTACGACGAAGAAGGCGAGCTAACGCATCGACGACTGGGCGCCTCCCCAACGACGTCTACATCGGACAAATCGAACGACAAGAAAAGTTCAGCGGACGATAATTTAACACAACGCGCGGACGAGGTAACACAAAACACCCTTTTCATTCCATTTTCGTAATACACGCTACAAAGCCCGGAAGGCCAAGGAAAGAAAAGCAAAACGACAAAAAGAGAAGTAAATACATGAAAAGACAGAAGGACGAAAAGAGCTCTAAGGAGGCTCTGCTCCTTCCGACCTAGAGTTGTCTGCTCCACCTCTCAACCAGGACTGCCTTAGATTCTCAATTTCTTCTTCTAGCTCTTTCCTTTTCTGCAGCGTGTCCTGGAGCGCCCGACGAAGTCGCTGGCTCTCGGCCTCCGCCTCTTGACACCTCTTCCTCAAGACCTCAGATTCCGCCTCCGCATCCGCAACGGTTCGCTACTCGTATGCCAGTTGAATCTTTAGTTGTTGCAGCTCGGCTGTCTTTTCCCCGAGGGCGACTGAAATCCCTTCAACGGTTCCTCTTAAGGACTGGAGCTCATTAGAATCCCGGACGGAAGTAAGCTGAGCCCTGCTGGCCAGCTGTCTCTGGAGACGGACGACTTCGTCGGTCGCCACCGTGAGTCTCCCTTTATATTCCTCCACCTGCCTGCGCCAGCTAGCCCGATGCACGTCGTGGCTCACCTCGGCGTCCTGAAGCTGCTGCTGGAGGTCGGAGACCTTCTTCGACCACGCCTGGTCGCCGTCGACCCGGGCCAAGAGTCGGGACGAACCTCCTTCCAGCTGGCCGATCTTTCCCTTCGCGGTTGACAGTTCCACCTTGAGGGCGCTAATCCTGGCGGCTTGAGCCCAAATTCGATCGCTGGCGCTCTTCTTGCATTCATCAAGCTCCTTCGCGAAAGCCGCTTTCCTCCGGCTATACTCCATGATCCCCTTCACGTGGAGATTCTGAAAGTGGGTGGCCTCCGCGGTGACTTCAGAATGACCTTCTCTCAATCTGCGAAGCTTGCCTTCCATCTTCTTCGACTTCTTTGTCAAGTGAAGAACTTCTTTCTTCAGCCGCTGGATCGTCGACTTCAGCGGGATCCCCAGGGGCAGAAGAAGTGCTTCTGCAGGACACTGCCATCAGAAGGCAAAAGCGTCAAAGCATGATTCATCGCAGGAAGAAAAGCAGGGAAAAGAAAGGGAGGGAGGAGAAGCCATCCGTGATAAGAAATTTCAACTTTATTGATTGGATGATTTTTTGAAGACAAAAAAAAAAGAAAGAGAAAAGTTGCGATGAAATAAAAATACAAGGCCGGAGGTCTCAGACCTCGGGGGCGGGGATTGGAGAATTCGGCGTCCCCAGCGAGGGGACTGCAATTGCGGTGGCGGCTGGCGAGGGGCCGGCCTCGTCTTCGGACTCCTCGCTTAGGAAGTTGAGGTCGAGCTTCGAAAATTTTCTGGCCACCTTTTCTTGGCAGAGCTCAAACCCCTTGATGAACGCCTCCTGACCGAATTGGACATTCAGGTCCCTCATCTCCGCGGAAGCCTTGAATTCCTCTACCGCAAGGACTCTGGCCTCCGAGACCAAGATCAAAATCTGTGCAGCCAAGTTGGCGACCTCGGCCTCCGCCCTTCTCGCCGACTCCTCCAAGGTCTGCTTCTCCTCCTCCCGGGCTTGTCTCTCTCTTTCCAGGGCCTCTTGGAGGGCGGCTACTTCAGCCATCTTCGCTTGGAGGCGAGCAACCTCAGCCTGGCAGCGCTCCTCCACCTGGAGGATGTTCCTCCTCGAACGGTTCACCGCCTCGATATTGGCAAGGAGCTGGTGCCCAATCTGCAAGGGCAGCTAGGGAATCAGAACAAAGGCCGAGTAGCCAGGTAAATAAAGATTTGCTTACCTTAAGGAAGGACCCCAAAGAGTCTCAGGCTCGCTGCTCAGGATCGGCGCGGTCGATCCTCTTGACGATGTCGGGCAGAATGCAGCCGTCGATCAACCGCCTGATCAAATCCCTGTCATTGAAGGGATTCTCCGATCCCTCTTCGGAGCAGAGGGACTCGTCGGCAGTAGTTCGGCGGCTACTCACCCTGCGGGCCACCGATTTCCTCCTCTTCCCCCTCTCGGTCACGGGCGCCTCCGTGGAGCGGACCCCCGAAACAGGGGCCCCAGCCGGCGGACTCCTCGAGGAGGCCCGGGGAGCCGTTGCCTCGGCATCCGAGGGAATGTTAATCACTGGGGCCGCCTGGGCAGGTGTGGCCAAGCTCGACTCCTCCACCCCGGCCCTCTTCGCCGATCCGGAGGTTGCGACGCCCTTTCTCTTGTGAGCCCTGAGGCCCCTGGCAAGCATCCGCGCTGCTTCGGCGTCCATCCCTTAAAAAAAAAAAAAGAAGAGAAAGAAGAAAAAGAAGCGAACCAATCAATCAAGAGTCAAAGAAAAAAAAAAAAGAAAGAAAGAAAGAAAGAAAGAAACAGAGGGGAAAAAGAGAGAGGAGGAAGAAGAGATAAAAAGGGAAAGAAAAAGGAGAAGGGCATGAAGAGAGAAGATAAAGGAAAAGATGAATACTCGCAGGATCCTGGGGGCTCAGGCCGATGTTGAAAAGAAATTGCTCCCTCAGAAGATTGGGAAGGGAAGGAGTGGAATAGGCAAGAAGCTTCCGGGCAGCTTGGAGGTCATCCTCCCCCAGACTAGGGGCCCGGCGAACAGAATCTCTCAGAGAGCCCCAAGGGGGCAGGCCCAGCCTCAGGATCGGGCAGTGGACGAAGAGGTATTTTCTCTTCCAATTGTGGATTGAAGAAGGGGCACCTTTCAGCAACCCCTTCTTACCGAACTGGGGAGAAAAGTATCACCAGTCCTTCGTCGAAGGATGGCGCTTGAAAGTATAGAAGTGCCTGAACAGGGAGAGGGACGGTTGGACCTTGACTACGTGACAAAAGAAGAGAAATCTTATAAAAAATCTAAAAGAATTTGGGGCCACAGAAGCCAAGGAGATGTCTAAGAAGCGGAAGAGGGCAACAACAAAGGAAGGAAGCGGAAGCTGGAGTCCGACACGGAACGCTTCCTGATACAGACAAAAATGATCGGATGGGGGAGTGCTGGCTCGGTCAGAAGGGCTAGGCAGCTCCAGGTCGTACTCCGGAGGAACTCCATACTGAACCCTTATCAGAAGGAGTTCCTCCGGAGTCAAGAAACATGGAATGGCGCCCGGTGCAAAAACCGGGCGGAGCCAAGCCTCAGACGCAGGTTCGTCTACAGAGCAAGGGACCTGGGGGTTTGAAGCGGAGGAGCTCCCGAAACTGCAGGGAGCAGAAGAGCCGGACGACATTTCAAGTAGGTTTGAAGGAGAGCTCTAAAGATCCCTAAGAAGATGGACCGGATGAGGGGCGAGAGGTCACAGAAAACTAACTCGGAGGAATACAAAAAATAATGATAGAAAAGAAGTCCCTAAGTGGTGGGAAGAAGGTTGAAGGTGCCGAAACTAACCTAGACCGCTCTGAGGGACCGGAGGGACAAAGACAGGGACGATTTGGAGGGTGCCTACGGCTCGAGAAGATGCCAACTAAAACAGGGCTCTCGAAGGGAAGACAGACGCAGATAGAAATCCTGGAACGGAATAGGGCCCCTAAAGGTGGAAGGACGGGTTTAAATAGACCCTGGGATCGGCGCCATAATGATCGCGAATCCCCCCAGGCCAGCCCGTGTCAGACACGTGTCCCACTCCCCCGACGGGCGGCTAAAAGCGGCTGACGAATCGGCAGGGCTATTATGGCACCGTACCTGGGCCAATGTACTGGCAAGAATTTTGAAGGGTCCCTTCGTATCGCCCCGATTCGAAAAGACTCCAGCACGCGCACATTAAATGCAAAAATATATGGGGGCAGCCGTGTCCAGGATTCGAGGGGACAACTTCGGCTATATCTCTGTACTTCCTTCATTCGAAATTCAAACTCGGAAGTAGGGGGACTGGTGTTGGGTACAAAATACCCACAGCCGAAGTTCTCAGCAGAATCAACTCCGAGGGGGCTCCGCCCGGACTCCTACGGGAGCCGAGCTCCGCCCGCGACTTCAACTCTGAGGGGACTCCGCCCGGACTCCTACAGGAGCCGGGCTCCGCCCGCGACGCCAACCACAAGGAGGACTCCGCCCGGACTCCTACAGGAGCCGGGCTCCGTCGCCGACTTCAACCGCCGGTAAGATCCGTCCGGACTCCTACGGGAGCCGGACTTCGCACCTGACTTTAATTGCAGGGGACTCCACCCAGACTCCTACGGGAGTCGGGCTCCGCCCGTGTCTTCAATTCCGAGAGGACTTCGCCCGGACTCCTACGGGAGCCGGGCTCCGTCGCCGACTTCAACCGTCGGTAAGATCCGTCCGGACTCCTACGGGAGCCGGACTTCGCACCTGACTTTAATTGCAGGGGACTCTGCCCGGACTCCTACGGGAGCCGAGCTCCGCCCGCGACTTCGACTCTGAGGGGACTCCGCCCGGACTCCTACGGGAGCCGGGCTCCGCCCGCGACGCCAACCGCAAGGAGGACTCCGCCCGGACTCCTACGGGAGCTGGGCTCCGTCGTCGACTTCAACCGTCGGTAAGATCCGTCCGAACTCCTACGGGAGCCGGACTTCGCACCTGACTTTAATTGCAGGGGACTCCTACGGGAGCCGGGCTTCGTCCTCGACTCCAACGACTGCAGACAGACTTCACCCGGACTCCTACAGGACCCAGATTTTGCCGACAATTTCGACCGCAAGTAGACTCCGCCCGGACTCCTGCGGGAGCCGGGCTCCGTCCTCAACATCAACTGCTGGTAAGCCCTGTCCGGACTCCTACGGGAGCTGGACTTCGCCTTCGACTTTAATTGCAGGAAGACTTCACCCGGACTCCTGCGGGAGTCGGGCTTCGTCTTCAACTCCAACGGCTGCAGAAAGACTCCGCTCGGACTCCTACGGGAGCCGGGCTTCACCCTCGACCCCAACGGCTGCGGACAGACTTCGTCCGGACTCCTACGGGAGTCGGGCTCCGCCCACGACTCCAACTTCAAGAGGGACTCCGCCCGGACTCCTACGGGAGCCGAGCTCCGTCGCCAACCTTGACTGCCGGTAAGCTCCGTCCGGATTCCTATGGGAGCCGGACTTTGCGCCTGACTTTAATTGCAGGGGACTCCTACGGGAGCCGGGCTTCATCCTCGACTCCAACGACTGCAGACAGACTTCACCCGGACTCCTACGGGACCCAGATTCCGCCGACAATTTCGACCGCAAGTAGACTCCGCCCAGACTTCTGCGGGAGTCGGGCTCCGTCCTCAACATCAACTGCTGGTAAGCCATGTCCGGACTCTTACGGGAGCCGGACTTGGCCTTCGACTTTAATTGCAGGAAGACTTCACCCGGACTCCTACGGGAGCCGGGCTTCGTCCTCAACTCCAACGGCTGTAGAAAGACTCCGCCCGGACTCCTACGGGAGCTGGGCTTCACCCTCGACCCCAACGGCTGTGGACAGACTTCGTCCGGACTCCCACGAGAGCCGGGCTTCATCCAGGACCCTGACTGCAAGTAGATTCCGTCCGGATTCCTACAGAAGCCAAGCTCCATCTTCTATTCCGACTGCGGGAAGACCTCGTCCAAACTTCTACAAGCATCGGACCTCGCTACCGACTCTAACCGAACTTTGACCGATCAATCTGGACCCTCTGGCAAGCCACAGTAACAGACAACACTGCTCCACTCCCTGCAGCGAACCCTACGCAGCTCCATTACTCCCTGACAGGCCGTAGTAACGGTCACAGCACTGCTCCACTTCCTACGACGGATCCCGCGCAGCTCCACTACTCCCTGGCAGGCCACAATAACGGCCACGATCCTGCTCCACTTCCTGCAACAGATACCGTGCGATTCTCTCATCCGCTGGCAAATCGCGACAACAGACGTCGCTCCACTCCCCGCGGCAGACTCCACGTGGCACGCCCCGATGATAGCCACGGGTCCACTCCACTACTCTTCGCAGCAAACTCCGTCTGACCCTGGGCAATCCACTGCCAGACGGTTACGGATGTCGCTATCAGGCTACTGCCCCTCCCACCTATAAAAGGGGGCCCCAGATACGTTATTCAATAAGCTCTCACTTTTCATCTCAAAACTCTGCTAAATTCTCCGTTCGAGCACTCCATTCTTGTTGAGGCAGAGAATTGACTTGAGCGTCGGAGGGTCTTGTCGGAGCAACCCCACCTCCGGTTTAGATTTTCTTTGCAGGTCCCGGTGGCGACCGCGACTCCCTCGACTCCAGCTTCTCCGGCACAAGCGGATTTTTGCACCAACAGACTCCATTTCGGATTTCATGGCTTCAAGTCATTTCTCGGAATCAGGTCTCTGCATTGCATCCATATAGGTGATCGGATCCTCATTATTCTCATCAAGTTCGATGGGATCACCGTTCCAGACCAAGAAATCGTAGTATCTGTCCAGCTTACGCGGTACTCTACCGGATCGCCTTAATGGTGCAGGTACATTGGGCTCCATATCTGATCTAATCATATCCGACTCAGGTTCAGCTATTGGTGTCGGTCTTCTACCTGTTGAACTTCATCAAGTTCAACCTTAGAGGCAACGGTTCCTTCACCAAGGAACTCCTTTTCTAAAAAGATTGCCTTAAGGCTGACGAACACCTTTTGTTCATCAGCATGGTAGAAAAAAATATCCTTTTATCTCTTTGGGGTACCCTATGAATGAGCATTTGTCAGACCTAGGTCCAAGTTTGTCTGTGACTAATCGTTTGACATAGGCCGGGCACCCCCAAATCCTAAGGTGTGAAAGTGCTGGCTTACGTCCCGTCCATATCTCATATGGAGTCTTAATTACAGACTTACTTGAAATCCTATTTAACAGATAACAGGCCGATTCGAGTGCATATCCCCAGAAGGATATCGACAAGCTAGCAAAACCCATCATGGATCGGACCATGTCTAACAGAGTCCGATTCCTCCTTTCAGACACACCATTATGCTGTGGTGTTCCTAGAGGAGTCCATTGGGAGAGAATCCCATTCTCTCCTAGATATGTGAGAAATTCATTAGAAAGATATTCTCTTCCTTGATCAGATCGAAGAGTTTTAATACTCTTCCCAGTTTATTTTTCTACTTCACTTCGAAATCGTTTGAACATTTTAAATGAATCCGACTTATGTTTCATCAGATAGACATATCCATATCGAGATAGGTCATCCATGAAGTTATGAAGTAGAAATATCTACCTCTAGCACTGGTGCTCATGGGCCCGTATACATCAGTATGTACTAGGCCCAAGAGCTCAGTAGCTCTCTCACCTTTTTCAGTAAAAGGTGACTCGATCATTTTATCAAGAAGACAGGACTCACAGGTTGGAAGTGATTCACAATCACTGACTTCGAGAATTTTCTCTTGAGTCAACCTATTTATTCTATTCTTGTTTATATGACCTAGCCTATAGTGCCATAAGTAGATATCTGACATACTATCTAATCTAGGGTGCTTGCCAGTAGAATTGACTCTTATCGGGCTTGATCTTTCTGATCTGGCTCTACACTGATGTCCCAGCCTGAACTTGCACCTTCTTCACTTTCTTCTTCTTGTTCTTCTTCCCTTGCTCAAAAGGTCAAGAACCAGAAGACGAACCTCCCACTAAGTTCACCGACTCCTTGTGAAGTTGGTGATCCTTCTCAAAGTTCTGAAGCAACCCCAGTAACCCGTGGTAGTTCTCTTCAGGCTTTGTCATTCTATAATGAGTGAGGAATGGGAGATAAGATTTGGGCAACGAGTTCAGTATTGCATCTTTCCCAAGCTGCTCATGCAAGGGAAAGCCGAGCTTGCTCAATCGTTCCATCAGCTCGATCATGTATAATACATGATCAGTGATTGAGGCACCATCCCGTATTTTGGCGTTGAAGATGGCACAACTAGTCTTGTGCCTCTCTACGTCATCGGGTGTGCCAAAGGCATCCTCCAACACTTGAAGCATGTCCTTTGGCCGAGGCACGCACGTGAGGTATTCCTTGGTCGCACGAAGAGATGCGAGACTCTTTCTATTTTAAGAAGTCTTAGACGACACTATTATTTGATATTTTTTCTGATAAGGATCAGATTTAAATCTTGATTCCGTAAGATAAATATAAAAATTTATCAGATAATGGAGCATTGCTTTTGACGCCCTTTATTGGGCGTGCACACACGATAGAAGAAAGACTCATGCGACTCTTCACGTTGAGAGTCCTTCTACCATTGGAATTCCTGCTCAAATGAGGCATGCTTTACAGATATCTTTCCTATTTGAATTCAGATTCAAAAAAAGAAGTACATGGCAAATTTTCATGCTGATCTAAAAGGAGAATGGATGCAGAAGTGACCCTTCACTGGGCACGCGCGCAAGGGAGAGTGAATGGCCGTGTCTGAAATTAGATTAGTCCTTCTGCTTGAAGGCTCTCTAGTTATCTAATACCCTGATTCAATAAGGATGTGGCTTCTCTATTTGCGCCCCCTCTATTGCTATAAACAGGGGGTGGTAGATGAATTGATCACTCATTTGTTACATCCCTTATCCACTCTCTCTCTCCCTCTCTTACAACTCTAGGGTTTAGGATAAAGGCTTATTCTTTTAAGACAAGCCTATTCCTAATAGCTCTAAGAGTTTAAGAGGTCTAGAAGAAGGTGGTCAAATCTAGTGGAAGGTTTTGAGAGGTCCAAATGCAAATATAGAGGAAGATTTGATTGACTGATGGCTAGTCGAGTTCTAGAGGCTAGAACTCTTGAAGCAAGGTGAAAGAGGAGCACTGTCTTTGGTCTGATTTTTATATGGATCATTATTAGAGAGCAGACACTTGGATGTCTCAGTATTACAGGGATTCTTCTTATCCAAGTTTAATTTAATTATGCCTTAATTGCTATAGTTAAGAGATTCTGGGTTTTAGGATTTCGGTGCGCTAGGATGTTTTGAATGAAATTTTTAAACACCCATCCCTCTGTTGTGCCACTAAAACTCAACAGTGGTATCAAAGCCTACCTTAATTTATATAATCAAAGGTTAGAATGTAGTCTTGATTATGATCAAGCTAAGATTTTTGGTTTGGTTCAAGTCGGATCAATGGTTGAATCTAATTGAACATTCAAACCCTGATATATCTTAGAGATATGTTTAGATGCTTGATGTTATGATATTGATCATGTTAATATATCTTAGAGATATGTTTAGTTATATGGTATCATGATTATGATCATGAGATACGATTAGATGCATTGATTTATTGATTAGTTATCATGATTACTATGATACAACTATAATAGTGCATCGTTATGATTGGTTGAGTTAGGATGTGCATGAGATCATTAAAGTCCTCATAAAAATTATATTAAGTCATAGTATTATGAACCAATAGCTAACTAATTTCTTGAATCAATTAATCAACTGATATCTAAGGAGTGTTCAGGTGCGATGATTTTTTAATTAGTTTCATTCGTAGATCTGACCAATTTATTGGTGTCTAAGAAAAATAACAGGGGAACTGTTGGGAAATATGTCCCAAAAAGTCAATCGTCAAGCTGTTGACGGTTGAGCAACCAAATATTATAATTGATTTGTTAATAAATAAAATATATTTGGCATTTTCATCATAAGCTTTCATCTTCTAATGAACTTTGTTGTTATGATGAAGTTCTTAGGACTATTTAGATTCGATAAAGAGAGGATTTATCGATTAGTCCTTAAAACTGTTCACGACCAAATGATAGGCTGTTAATAAGGACGACAGCTTCTATCGAGCATAGGTCGCTGTAGGCCATATGGGTTGGTTGTCCTCTTAACCAAGGAGTGTGGAGACACTGATATGGCATACAGATGAGATGTAAGGGTACATCATCATTGAACATGACCAACTCTAGAGCATTCTACTGTCGAGAATGTCTCTGATGGGATATAGGTATAAGTGTCCCTTAGACTTGAGATCGCCTCAGTGACTTACAAGCAACTCACTGTGCTTTGGTACTGGACTAACTGAATTTCTAATTTAGGGATGGAAGGCTTCTGGGCACAGTCAAGTACTTGCGAAGTCAGAGTATGATCGAGATGGGATTGACCACTCCAAGAGTTGGAGAAGAATAAGTCACTGTATTTCAATTTAGCAAAACCTTGACCAGAGTAATCCATCAGATGGATTTGATATTTTGAAATACAATGTGGACAACCTGATCAGAGTTGATAGTTGAACTCTGAGGTGTCCTATGATCATTTTGGTCAAGGAGATGAATTATATGAAAACTATATCTGCATGGGTTCTAAGGATATTGTTCTACACATTCGACCTATCCGATCGTCGGGTACCATTGCTAGATATCACTTCGATTGGTATAAAAATTTATTCCTATACTACCGACTTAGGTTCGGACCTATGAGGTCACACACATTAGAGTTCACAATCCGATCGGATGGTTGATCAATGATTAAGAATCATTCTAGGGTTAAATGATCAATACGATTGACATTTAACCCAGTGCAAGTGTTGCAAGAGGATCGATTAGTAATTCGATTGCTAATTGGCTTAATTTGATTAAGTCAATGGACTGAGATTAAGTTTAATTAAATATGCTTTAATTAGATTTGGTTTGGACTTGATTGGATCAAGTCCAATTGGTTTATTGGATAAGCCAAGTGCAAGAAAAAACTAGTCCTAGTTCAACTAGGACTTGGGTCAATCTAATTTCTAATTTGATTAGAAAATTAAATCAGATTTAAATCTAATTTAATCTGATTAAATTAAATTTTTAATTGGATTAAGACCTATTTTAATTGGGTTGATCTAATTTTAGTTTTATTTGGTTTGAGAAATCAAATTAAAACAAGTCATGAGATAGAATCCTAGTAAGACTAGGATTTCACCTTGCGCCACATAAGCCCCCCCCACGCCTTCTCTCTTATTTTATGCCAATCCCCTCTTATTTTGTGTGATAAAAGCCCTCTCCCAGGTCTCTCCTATGTCCACAAAAGGTTTTCTCTTTTCTTTCTTACATGGAAGGTGGTTTGGATCAAATCAAAGAGGAATAAGTTTGGATTTTGAATTCTATGAGATAGAGTTTTAGAAATCCAAAACTCTTTCAATTTTACACCGAATTTATTCAAATTTTTTTTGAAATTTTTGTAGATTTTAGGGTACATATTATGTATCCTTTTCTAATAGTCCATATATAAAAATAATGAGGAGGTGCTCAAGAGTTGGGTGCCCCTTATCTTGCCATGTTTGGATAAGCCTTGACTAGGTATTTGACCTAGACAAGGACTCTATCATATCTCTCTCTATAAAATGAGTTTCTTCATGAAAGTTTTGGAGAAGATAGGTTTTTAAGATTCCTTTGTGGTATCCAAAAATCAAAGAGAAAGATCTTTGGGTCGTGGAGATATAAAAGACACAAGATAAAGTGTCTAGAGAGAGAAACGAGAAGAAGAAGAGGGTCTTCTTCTAGGGTTGTTTGTTTTCATCTCTTTCCTTCCTCCATCTTGAGTTTTCTGAGAGAGTCTCAGATCTAAAACTCATCCTCCTACTTCTCATCTTTGGGAGAGTCTAAATCAAGAAGATGGAGGCACCTGATCAACCATCAAAGAAGGATCAGCGCAGTACTAGCATACTGTGCTGATTTCCTGAAGCAGGACTTCTGATCGAGATTCGTGGGCTCATGTGGATGACTCCTAGAGGTCGGATGCATGTGCGGCTCGCAACATCATCCTCAAATCTGGATCAGCAAGGTTAGAACGTCTAACTTGCAAGGTAATAGATCTGATCTACTGTTTAATACATATATTAGATGTAGTATAGAAACATGTTGATATGATCAACATGTAGTTCATCCTCTATATATATTTTAATTTTTGATTTAATACTATATAATAATCATGTAATAGGATCTTAGATCTAAGAATTTTTTGATTGTAAAAAATAAATTTTGATTTATTTTAGTCTTCTGCTGCCTGATCTTGAAAAAGTTTCAAGATCTAACCCTGAAACCCTAGATCTGGTTCCTTCAATTGGTATCAGAGCCAGGTTCTTTATTACCTGATTATTTATACATGCTTAAATTATTTTTTAGATTAGATCTAATTTATAATCTAATTATTAAATCTGAAATTAAAATTTTAGATCAATCACGAACTGCAAGGTTGTCCTGCTGTAAGGTTTACCCCTTATAGTGCAAAGGTTGTCCTAGTTCACGTAGATCTATCTTTAATCATAAATTTGTTAGATATGATCTAGATTAAATTTATGATTTATTAGATTTAAAAGATATTTAAATCTGAAATAAAATCTCTTTGTTAATAATTTTTGTGCAAAAAAATTGTTTAAAGTTGAAATTGTTTCAATTACATGATTAGATTAGATCTAAAGTAGTTTCATATTTATTTCACCTGCATCTTGATTATGAATCAAACATGCAGTATGGTTGGTAGAACCATACTGTAAAATTATTTTATAAATATGAAAATTATTTTTGAAAAGTCGAACCTAACCCTCAGCCCAAAACTTAATTAAGAATTAAGAAGTTGTTTGATTAGGTTCTAGGATTGTGAATTGAAGAACCTAAGACACAAACCATAATACATTGGGTTAATGGGTTAGTGAGAATTAGGTCCATTAATTGGGTTAGACCTATGGTTAGATTAAAGATGGACTTAATTAGAGAATTGACTAAATCTAATCAATTGTTGTCTTAGATTAGGTCAAGGATTCTCTAAATCAATTACAATAGTTGTAGTTGGTCAAGTCCATGTCTTTAACGAGAACCAAATGGACTCGATTCTTGGCTAAGCGATCTAGCACGAACTGTTAGGTTGATCTAATCGAAACTAATTAAACCAGTTGGTGTCTAAGGTAAATCAGACCGGTGGTTTTTAATTGGAAGCCCACTTACCTGGCCATTTCTGATGGTGTCTAAGGCAAGCTTTGGCTGACCCTCCCACTGATCGAACTTACCTGGCCTCTTGGTGAAATTATATTTTGATCGGATCACTTGACTATTCGAGCTGACCCATGTCAGCTAGGTAAATCAGTGTGACTGATTTAGGTGCTCCTAGACCAGTCCTTTTAATGGTCTCCCTTAAGCTGACTTGGTGAAGCCAGTGAGAGGATCATGATAAGCTGATTCATCTGACCTCATCCTCTAAATCATTTAAATCTTCTAAAATTATTAAGTCCTTAAAATGATAAAGTTATTGAGATAACTGAGTCATAGCCTCCCATTAAGGTGTTTGATAATGAGTCCATTAAATCAATAATCATTGCAGACCCAAAGGCCTGGTGCTTGTTGACTAATGAAATTATCAGTCATCATATGATGACTTGAAAGTGTCTCTCTAATGGTGGTTAGGTGAGCCAACCAAAGTTGGGCTTAATCATTCGTTGGTTAGATGCACCAAGTATGATCATGTTAATGGTTGGACCTAATCGAATCCTTACAGTGGAGGCCAAAGCCTACTGATTAGGTTTCTGGGGCAAAATTAAAATTACTAAAAATTATTTAAAAAAATAATTGGTTATGAACCTACCCTTAGATGTACATGGGTTGGCCAACCAAAGTTGGGCTTGTGTGCAGTCTAAGTGGATTCTAGTACCCACTAAGGAATTAGGGTAATTCCTCGAATTGGAGGTAGAGGCTACCAATTTGAATAAAATAGTGGGAGAAACCTTTTGATTAAAGTCCAAATCTTTAGGTTTAATGAATCAATTACTAATTAGGTTATGATTTTCTTTTGTGCAGATATGGCCACTTCCCTATCGCTCCGATCATTGTTGGACAATGATAAGTTGGTGGGATCCAACATCGATAGATGGTACCGAAAGTTGAAGATAGTCCTGGAGCATGAACGGATCCTATATGTGATAATGGATCCTACACCTGAGAAGCCAGCTACCAATGCACGTGGAACAGTCAGAGACACTTATCAGAAGTGGCTTAGTGATCCAACCATGGTGCGCTGTATGATGCTGGCTGCCATGAGCGACGAGTTCAGTCACAGATTCGAGACGGCTCAACTAAAGGACATGCTTCAAGTGTTGGAGGATGCCTTTGGCACACCCGATGACGTGGAGAGGCACAAAACTAGTTGTGCCATCTTCAATGCCAAAATGCGGGATGGTACCTCTGTCACTGATCATGTATTGTACATGATCGAGCTGATGAAATGATTGAGCAAGCTCGACTTTTCCTTGCACGAGCAGCTTGGAAAAGATGCAATACTGAACTCGCTGCCCAAGTCTTATCTCCCATTCCTCACTCATTATAGAATGACAAAGCCTGAAGTAAACTACCATGGGTTACTGGGGTTGCTTCAGAACTTTGAGAAGGATCACCAACTCCATAAGGAGTTGGTGAACTTAGTGGGAGGATCATCTTCTGGTTCTCGACCCTTTAAGAAAGGAAAGAAGAACAAGAAGAAGAAAGTGAAGAAGGTACAAGTTCAGGCTCAGACATCTGTGCAGGATCAGACCAAAAAGATCAAACCCGATAAGAGTCAAGCTGAATGCTTCTTTTGCAAGAAGTGGGGGCACTGGAAGAGGAACTGTCCCCAGTACATTGCCTCCCTAGATCCGAACAGGCAGAGAAAGCAGCAAGTTGTTGCTGGGCAAGGTATTTATATGGTAACTCCTTGAAATTTCTCTATTTGTGATATAACTGACTGGGTATTGGATACCGATAGCCCTTACCATATTTGCAATTCATTGCAGGGGTTGCAGGTCAGTAGGAGATTCGAGCAAGGTGAGAGGTTCCTGAACGTTGGAGATGGAAGACCAGTTTCAGTTCTAGCATTAAAAATCTTGAAACTTGTATTTGAATCCCATATCGTTGTTCTTAATGATTATTATTTCTATCCCAATTTCTTTTTAAATGTCAGTTCTGTAGGCCTTCTGGCCAAAAATGATTATAAAATTTTAATAAAGAAATAAATTTGTAATATCATTAAGAATGGTGTTACTATTTTTTGTGGACATTTGAATAATGGTGTGTATATGTTATCACAATCTGTTAATGTAGTCTATTCAACTGGCAAGCACCCTAGATTAGATAGTGTGTCAGATATCTACTTATGGTATTGTAGGCTAGGTCATATAAACAATAACAGAATAAACAGGTTGACTCAAGAGAGAATCCTCGAAGTTAGTGATTGTGAATCACTTCTAACCTGTGAGTCCTGTCTTCTTGGTAAAATGACCAAGTCACCTTTTACTGGAAAAGGTGAGAGAGCTACAGAGCTCTTGGGCCTAGTACATACTGATGTATGCGGGCCCATGAGCACAAGTGCTAGAGGTGGATATTTCTACTTCATAACTTTTACGGATGACCTATCCAGATATGGATATGTCTATCTGATGAAACATAAGTCGGATTCATTTGAAATGTTCAAACGATTTCGAAGTGAAGTAGAAAAACAAACTGAGAAGAGTATTAAAACTCTTCGATCTGACCGAGGAGGGGAATACCTTTCTAGTGAGTTTCTCACATATCTAGGAGAGAATGGGATTCTCTCCCAATGGACTCCTCCAGGAACACCACAGCATAATGGTGTGTCTGAAAGGAGGAATCGGACTTTGTTAGACATGGTCCGATCCATGATGGATTTTGCTAGCTTGCCGATATCCTTTTGGGGATATGCATTCGAATCGGCCTGTTATCTGTTAAATAAGATTTCAAGTAAGTCTGCAATTAAGACTCCATATGAGATATGGACAGGACGTAAGCCAGCACTTTCACACCTTAGGGTCTGGGGGTGCCCGGCCTATGTCAAACGATTAGTCACAGACAAACTTGGACCTAGGTTTGACAAATACTCATTCATAGGGTACCCCAAAGAGATAAAAGCATATTTTTTCTACCATGTTGATGAACAAAAGGTGTTCGTCAGCCTCAAGGCAATCTTTTTAAAAAAAGAGTTCCTTGGTGAAGGAACCGTTGCCTCTAAGGTTGAACTTGATGAAGTTCAACAGGTAGAAGGACCGACACCAATAGTTGAACTTGAGTCGGATTTGATTAGATCAGATTCGGAGCCCAATGTACTTGCACCATTAAGGCGATCCGGTAGAGTACCGCGTTAGTCGGACAGATACTATGATTTCTTGGTTCGGGATGGTGATCCCATCGAACTTGATGAGAATAATGAGGATCCGATCACCTATATGGATGCAATGCAGAGATCTGATTCTGAGAAATGGCTTGAAGCCATGAAATCCGAAATGGAGTCCATGAAAATCAATGATGTATGGACATTGGTTGACCCACCTGAAGGGGTTAAACCCATTGGGTGTAAATAGGTCTTCAAAAGGAAGAGGGACGCAGACGGAAAGGTGGAGACCTATAAAGCCCGTCTGGTCGCCAAGGGGTATCGTCAACGTTATAGTATTGACTATGACGAGATATTTTCTCCTGTGACAATGCTCAAATCCATTCGGATAATGCTTGCAATAGCTGTCCATCTGAATTATGAGATCTGGCAGATGGATGTAAAGACAGCTTTCCTGAATGGAGAGCTGATCGAAGAGGTGTATATGATACAACCTGAGGGATTTACATCCACAGATGAGTCCAAGGTGTGCAAGCTTCAGAGATCCATTTATTGATTGAAGCAAGATTCTCGAAGTTGGAACATGCGTTTTGATAAGGTGATCAAAACATATGGCTTCATTAAGAATGGAGAAGAGCCTTGCATCTATAAATGGGCAAATGGTCCAGTTGTAGTATTCTTTGTCTTGTATATGGATGACATTCTCTTAATCAGAAATGACATTCCCGCACTACAAGGAATAAAAGTTTGGTTGTCATCACAGTTCTCCATGAAGGACTTGGGTGAAGCATCCTACATCTTAGGAATGAAGATCTATAGGGATAGATCTAAAAAGATGCTTGGGTTATCCCAGTTCATGTACATAGACACTGTGCTGAAGAGGTTCAGCATGAAGAATTCCAAGAAGAGCTATCTACCGATAGGCCATGGAATTTCTCTCTCTAAGAAGGATTGTCTGAGAACTCCTGAAGAGAGAGAGCGTATGAGTAGAGTCCCATATGCTTCAGTCGTGGGATCTATCATATACATTATGACATGTACAAGACCAGATGTGGCATACTCACTAGGAGTAGTGAGTAGATACCAATCTGATTCTGAAGAAAATCACTGGAAAGTGGTTAAAACCATCTTTAAGTATTTGAGAAATACTAAGGACCAATGGTTGGTTTATGGTGAGTCAGATTTGAAACTTATGGGGTTTATAAACTCCAGCTTTCAATCTGACTATGATGACAGCAGGAGCGTGTCGGATTATATCTTTACTCTGAATGGTGGAGCCATCTGCTGGAAGAGTTCCAAGCAGCATACTGTGACAGACTCTGTTTGTGAAGCGGAGTACATCGCAGCATCGGATGCCGCGAAGGAAGCTGTGTGGCTGAGGAAATTCATCAACGAGCTTGGAGTAGCACCCTCCCTCGATGGTCTGATCCTGCTCTACTGCGACAGTACTGGTGCCATAGCTCAGGCAAAAGAATCCAAAGCACACCAGCGGACAAAGCACATTTTGCGCCGCTTCCACCTGGTCCGAGAGATCGTGGATCGAGGTGATGTCGACCTTCAGAAGATCGATGGAAAAGAGAACCTGACCGACCCCTTCACTAAAGCCCTGGCGATAAAAGAGTTTGACAACCACAAGTCGAAGATGGGTATTAGATACTGTGCCGAGTGGCTTTAGGATAAGTGAGAGTTGTTGGAAAATGTATCCCGAAAAGTCAATCGTCAAGCTGTTAACGGTTGAGCAACCAAATATTGTAATTGATTTGTTAATAAATAAAATATATTTGGCATTTTCATCATAAGCTTTCATCTTCTAATGAACTCCGTTGTTATGATGAAGTCCTTAGGATATTTAGATTCGATAAAGAGAGAATTTATCGATTAGTCCTTAAAATTGTTCACGACCAAATGATAGGCTGTTAATAAGGACAACAGCTTCTATCGAGCATAGGTCGCTGTAGGCCATATGGGTTAGTTGTCCTCTTAACCAAGGAGTGTAGAGATACTAGTATGACATACAGATGAGATGTAAGGGTACATCATCATTGAACGTGATCAACTCCAGAGCATTCTGCTGTCGAGAATGTCTCTGATGGGATATAGGTATAAGTGTCCCTTAGACCTAAGATCGCATCAGTGACTTGCAAGCAACTCACTGTGCTTTGGTACTGGACTAACTGAATTTCTAATTCAAGGATGGAAGACTTCTAGGCACAGTCAAGTACTTGCGAAGTCAGAGTGTGATCGAGATGGGATTGACTACTCCAAAAGTTGGAGAAGAATGAGTCACTGTATTTCAATTTAGCAAAACCTTGGCCAGGATAATCTATTAGATGGATTTGATATTTTAAAATACAATGTGGACAACCTGATCAGAGTTGACAGTTGAACTTGAGGTGTCCTATGATCATTTTGGTCAAGAGGATGAATTATATGAAAACTATATCCGCATGGGTTCTAAGGATGTTGTTCTACACATTCGACCTATCTGATCGTCGGGTACCATTGCTAGATGGTCACTTCGATTGGTATAAAAATTTATTTCTGTGCTACCAGCTTAGGTTCAAACCTATGAGATCACACACATTAGAGTTTACGATCCGATTGGATGGTTGATCAACGATTAAGAATCGTTCTAGGGTTAAATGATCAATATGATTGACATTTAACCCAGTGCAAGTGTTGCAGGAGGATCGATTAGCAATTCGATTGCTAATTGACTTAATTTGATTAAGCCAATGGACTAAGATTAAATTTAATTAAATATAATTTAATTAGATTTAGTTTGGACTTGATTGGATCAAGTCCAATTGGTTCATTGGATAAGCCAAGTGTAAGGAAAAACTAGTCCTAGTTCAACTAGGACTTGGGTCAATCTAATTTTTAATTTGATTAGAAAATTAAATCAGATTTAAATCTAATTTAATCTGATTAAATTAAGTTTTTAATTAGGTTAAGATCTATTTTAATTGGGTTGATCTAATTTTGGTTTGATTTGATTTGAGAAACCAAATTAAAACAAGTCATGAGATAGAATCCTAGTAAGACTAGGATTCCATCTTGCACCACATAAGCCCCCCCCACACCCTCTCTCTTATTCCATGCTAATTCCCTCTTATTTTGTGCAACAAAAGCCCTCTCCCAGGTCTCTCCCACATTCACAAAAGGTTTTCTCTCTTCTTTCTTACATGGAAGGTGGTTTGGATCAAATCAAAGAGGAATAAGTTTGGATTTCGAATTCTATGAGATAGAGTTTTAGAAATCCAAAACTCTTTCAATTTTACACTGAATTTATCCAATTTTTTTTAAAAATTTTTGTGGCTTTTAGGGTATATATTGTGCACCCTTTGCTGGTGGTCCATGCATGAAAATAAGGAGGTGCTCAAGAGTTGGACACCCCTTATCTTGCCATGTTTGGATAAGCCTTGACTGGGTATTTGACCTACACAAGGACTCTATCATATCTCTCTCTATAAAATTAGTTTCTTTATGAAATTTTTGAAGAAGATAGATTTTTGAGAGACCTTTGTGGCATCCAAAAATCAGAGAGAAAGACCTTTGGATCGTAGAGATATAATAGACATAAGATAGGGTGTCTAGAGAGAGAAACGAGAAGAAGAAGAGGATCTTCTTCTAGGGTTGTTTATTTTCATCTCTTTCCTTCCTCCATCTTGAGTTTTCTGAGAGCATCTCAGATCTAAAACTCATCCTCCTACTTTTTATCTTTGGGAGAGTCCAAATCAAGAAGAAGGAGGTACCTGATCAACCATCAAAGAAGGATCAGTGCAGTACTAGCATACTGTGCTGATTTCCTGAAGCAGGACTTCTGATCGAGATTCGTGGGCTCGTGTGGATGACTCCTAGAGGCCGGATACGTGTGCGGCTCACAACATCATCCTCAAACCCGGATCAGCAAGGTTAGAACGTCTAACTTGCAAGGTAATAGATCTGATCTATTGTTTAATACATACATTAGATGTAGTATAGAAACATGTTGATATGATCAACATGTAGTTCATTCTCTATATATATTTTAATTTTTGATTTAATGCTATGTAATAATCATATAATAGGATCTTAGATTTAAAGATTTTCTGATTTTAAAAAATAAATTTTGATTTATTTTAGTCTTCCGCTGCCTGATCTTGAAAAAGTTTCAAGATCAAACCTTGAAACCCTAGATCTGGTTTCTTCAACCCCCACCAATCTTAATACTTTCTTGATCAATTAGATTAGTTCGAATCTTGAATGAAGGTTACTCAGTATTTTAAATACTACATACGTCTTTCTTTGTGCTAAGATGATTATTATGTCAAGAATTGTAGTAAGTTTGTTAAGATATCTACAAGGCTTACTATTGGGATTGATATGTGGATCTCTTGGTGTACATTAGATGTTTACGATATATTTTGGATATATTACTTTATTGTACAGCATTATTTAGATATGACTGTATAAAAATAAAAGGTCTGACTTAACTAAATACTATAGTTTGTTGTGTTATCTATAAGGCTATGAGTGTATTAGAGGCAAGATAAAGTTGAGAGTTGCATGGAATGCAATTAGATAGGTTTTCCTATCTTTGAACTTATAGGAGTTTGTTGTGCTATCTACAAGGCTTTTTTGAGGAATAAGAATCTCAACCCTACTAAGAAATGAGTTTAGGATTTTCTCGTCTATCATAGAGAAGGCTATGGTATGTGATAAAATAGTGGGAGTAATAACTAGAATAAAAGACCTCATCTAGTTATACAAGTCATCATGAGTGGTCTGTTTATACTATTATTTTTTAATTTATATAGATTTAATTTTGCATTATGACTTCTTCATTTTCACTGCATAAAATCATAAATGAAAATTTGTTGATCGGTTCGAATAATGCGGACTGGTTAAGGAACATGCGAATTAGATTCATACAAGAGAAGATCTTCGATATTTTGGATATTCTTGATCCTGGTTCGATCAGTGATAAGAAGATAATGGATGTCCTCACAGATATTACCTATTATGGTAAGTTAGGATATTAGAAGAATAATTACAAGAATTAATTTGTAAGCTTGAAGTAGAGTGCAAGTATTGCACCAAAAGGTATGTATATGATACAGACCTATTTTTTATTGAGTGCATTAGATTTTGATACTTGAATATTAGATACCGTCTGTAGATCACATGTATGCAATTCATTACAGTGACTACAGAATATCAAAAGTCTAAAAAGAGGTGATCTTGAGTTTTATGGTGCAAGTGGAGAGTCCATTAGTGCAGAGATTATGAAAATCTATATGCTTAATTTATCTTCAGATAAAATTTGAGAATTAAAAAGCTATTATTATATATCTAAAATCATTAAAAATATTTTTTTTGTATCTTTGTTATTAAAATAAGATTATGAAATAAGGTTAATGGGCAATGGATGCTCTATTTTCTTTTCTAATGAATCTTATGGCAGTAGTTATATGGATAACAATCTTTAAATTCTTACATTCAATGAAAATATTTTTCATATTGATAGAAATATAATAAGAAAGAGAGAAGATGTGAATATCATATATCTCTGGTATTGCCATCTTAATCATATTAGTGAGTTAAAGGTAAGCAAGTTATACAAAGAAAAATTCTTCGATCTATATGATTATAAATCATTGAGAACTTGTAAATTTTGTCTCATGGGTAAGATGACCAAGACTCCATTCTCTAGACATAGAGAGAGGGCAAAGGAGCTGTTAGCCCTAGTATCTTCAGATGTGTATGGATCGATGATAATTCAGGTCAGAGGAGAAAACTCCTATTTTATCATCTTTACGGATGATCTATCAAGGTTCGGATACATGTATCTTATGAAACATAAATCTGAAGCCTTTGATAAGTTCAAGGAGTATCAAAGTATGGTCGAAAAATAAATTAAAAAAAGTATCAAGATTTTTCGATCTGATCGAGGAGAAGAATACTTGTCTAGTGAATTCTTTGATCATCTTAAGGTTAAAGATATTCTCTCTGAATGGATCCCTCCTTATATATCATAACTAAATGGTATAGTAGAAAGGAAGAATCGTACTTTGATGGATATAGTACGGTCCATGATGTGCTTCACAGATCTTTCAATATTATTTTGGGGATATGTTCTAGAGACTATCGCATACATATTGAACAGGGTGCCTTCAAAGTTTGTTGCTAGTACTCCATATGAGATATAGAAGGGAAGAAAGTCGAATCTTAAACATCTTAAGATTTGGGGCTGTCCTGCTTATGTCAGAAATATCTTCGAACATAAGCTTAATGCTAGATCAAACAAATGCAAGTTGCAGAATATCCTAAGAAAACTAATGGATATTACTTCTTTCATCCTACTGAACAAAAAGTATTGGTTAGTAGGCATACCACTTTCTTGAAAAATGAATTCATCCAATAAGGAGTTGATGAATATTGAACTTGGTGAAGTTCAAGACTTGCAAACCAATTTAGAAATACTTGTGGTTGGACCACAAGAAGACCCTCAATCAGAAGTACCTAAGGATGAGGTACATCCACTATACACACCTTTTCTTTGAAGGTCAGATAAAGTGCATTAAGCACTTCTAAGATATGGTTTTATCATTGAGAATATAATTCGATCAACATCATTCAAAATGATGATCTATTGATCTATTCGAAAGCTATCATGAGTAGAGACTCTGACAGATAGCTAGAAGCTATGAAATCTGAAATGGACTCTATGTACACTATCCAAGTATAGACCTTGGTTGATGTGTCTGAGGGTGTGACCCTAATAGGATACAAGTAGATTTTCAAGAAGAAAATCAGAGCAGATGATCAAGTAAAAACCTACAAGACTAGGTTGATGGCAAAGAATTTCAAACAAAGGCAAGAAATTGACTATGATGAAACCTTCTCATTGATAGCTATGCTTAAGTCCATTCAGATTTTACTTGCTATAACTATATACTACAACTATGAGATCTGGCAGATGAATGTTAAGACCTCTTTCCTTAATGGTAATCTTAAGAAAGAGATCTATATAATTCAGCTAGAGGGATTTATCTCAAGTGGGAGGACAAATCAAGTATGCAAGCTGAAAAAATCTATTTATGGATTAAAGTAGGTTTTGAGAAATTAAAATATTTGATTTGATATGACAGTCAAAGAATTTGGCTTCATCAAAAATAAAGATGAACCATGTGTGTACAAGAAGACAAGTGGGAGTGCTATTGTCTTCTTGGTCCCGTATATCGATGATATACTGCTCACTGAAAATGATAACCTAATAACACAATCGGTCAAGATTTGGCTATCAAATAAGTTTTTCATAACAAACTTAAGTGAAGCATCCTATATACTAGGTATAAAGATCTATAGAGATAGATCTAAGAGAATGCTAGGCTTGTCCCAGTCTAGATACATAGATCTAGTATTAAAGAGGTTCAACATGGAGGCAAGTAAAAAAAGTTACTTGCCTGTAAGACATGGCATACATCTCACCAAAAAAATATATCTTAAGACACCAAAGGAGAGAAAGAGAAAGAGTAAAATTTCTTATGCTTCGATTGTGGAATCAATTATGTATGCCATATTATGTACCAGGTCTAATATAGCTTATGCTCTAGGTGTATCTAGTAGATTTCAGGCTGATCGAAGGTAGGATCATTAAAAAACTGTGAAAATCTGTGAAAAATATTCTTAAGTCCCTAAGGAGGACTAAAGATGTTTTTCTAATATATGGTGGATCAAAGTTGCAACTAGAGGGATATATAGATTCTAGTTTTCAATCTGATTCCGACGATAGCAAATCAATTTCAGGATATGTATTTATCTTAAATAGTGGAGCAGTAAGTTGGAAGAATTTTAAATAGTAGACTATAGTTGACTCAACCATGAAATTAGAATACATTGCTGTTAGTGAAGCCTCTAAGGAAGTCATTTGGATGAAGAAATTCATCATAGAATTGGATATGGTTCCTGAGATAGAACGACCAGGATTAGTTTATTATGATATTACTGGGGTCGTTGCTAAAGTCTGGGAACTTAGGTCTCATAAGACACCCAGGCACATCCTTAAATGCTTCTATCTTATTCGAAAAATTATACAGAGACAAGATGTTGTCCTACAACAAGAACAATATAATAGACTCATTCACTAAAATCATACCACAGTAGCTATTTGATCGCCATCTTGATTATATGGGATTAAAATACAAAGGTGATTGGCTTTAGTGCAAGAGATTGAAAGAAGAGTATCCTACAAGCCAATCATATGAGTAATACGATAGGACTTTTCTTTATAAATTTTCAATTCATGTAATGATATTTTTTTTATAATAATAAAATGAGGTATTGATTCATCATTTTAGCTGTATCTTACTGTGTTTAATATTATGATAAACCCCAAAGATTAGGACAATAATTTTAGGAGACATGAATGGATCATGTCTGTGAGACCTAAAATCCTAATCTTAAATATTTCTGATCATGAAAGCATTGAGTCAGGGTTTAATATTTCGAAAAGACTGACACATCCTATGTATGCTTGACGGAGAGGGTGGCTGATCTCACTAGCCACTTATATAGGGATACTAATACAAGGATGTGGGTGCTCATTAGGAAATGAGTTCACTAAATTGACTCGTCGATAGAGAACATCTTATGAAAGCCTTACTTGTATGTCAAAAGTGTTAGAAAATGTATCCCAAAAAGTCAATCGTCAAGCTGTTGATGGTTGAGCAATCAAGTATTATAATTGATTTGTAAATAAATAAAATATATTTGGCATTTTCATCATAAGCTTTCATCTTCTAATGAACTTCGTTGTTATGATGAAGTCCTTAGGGCTATTTAGATTCGATAAAGAGAGGATTTATCGATTAGTCCTTAAAACTGTTCACGACCAAATGATAGGCTGTTAATAAGGACAACAGCTTCTATCGAGCATAGGTCGCTGTAGGCCATATGGGTTGGTTGTCCTCTTCACCAAGGAGTGTGGAGACACTGGTATGGCATACAGATGAGATGTAAGGGTACATCATTATTGAATGTGACCAACTCTAGAGCATTCTGCTGTCGAGAATGTCTCTGATGGGATATAGGTATAAGTATCTCTTAGACCTGAGATCACCTCAGTGACTTGCAAGCAACTCACTGTGCTTTGGTACTGGACTAACTGAATTTCTAATTCAGAGACGGAAGGCTTCTGGGCACAGTCAAGTACTTGCGAAGTCAGAGTGTGATCGAGATGGGATTGACCACTCCAAGAGTTAGAGAAGAATGAGTCACTGTATTTCAATTTAGTAAAACCTTGGCCAGGGTAATCCATCAGATAGATTTGATATTTTGAAATACAATGTGGACAAGCTAATCAGAGTTGACAGTTGAACTCTGGGGTGACCTATGATCATTTTGGTCAAGGAGATGAATTATATGAAAACTATATCCGCATGGGTTCTAAGGATGTTGTTCTACACATTCGATCTATCCGGTTGTCGGGTACCATTGCTAGATGGTCACTTCGATTGGTACAAAAATTTATTCCTATGCTACCGGCTTAGGTTTGGACCTATGAGGTCACACATATTAGAGTTCATGATCTGATCGGATGGTTGATCAATGATTAAGAATCGTTCTAGGGCTAAATGATCAATACGATTGACATTTAACCCAGTGCAAGTGTTGCAGGAGGATCGATTAGCAATTCGATTGCTAATTGGTTTAATTTTATTAAGCCAATGAGCTAAGATTAAGTTTAATTAAATATAATTTAATTAAATTTAGTTTGAGCTTGATTGGATCAAGTTCAATTGGTTTATTGGATAAGCCAAGTGCAAGAAAAAACTAGTCCTAGTTTAACTAGGACTTGGATCAATATAATTTTTAATTTGATTAAAAAATTAAATCAGATTTAAATCTAATTTAATCTGATTAAATTAAGTTCTTAATTAGATTAAGATTTATTTTAATTAGGTTGATCTAATTTTAGTTTGATTTGGTTTGAGAAACCAAATTAAAACAAGTCATGAGATAGAATCCTAGTAAGACTAGGATTCCACCTTGCACCACATAAGCCTCCCCCATTCTCTCTCTTATTCCATGCCAATTTTCTCTTATTTTGTGTGACAAAAGCCCTCTCCCAAGTCTCTCCCACATCCACAAAAGGTTTCCACTCTTCTTTCTTACATGGAAGGTGGTTTGGATCAAATCAAAGAGGAATAAGTTTGGATTTCGAATTCTATGAGATAGAGTTTTAGAAATCCAAAACTCTTTCAATTTTGCATCGAATTTATCCAATTTTTTTTTGAAATTTTTGTGGCTTTTAGGGTACATATTATGCACCCTTTTCTGATGGTCCATACATAAAAATAAGGAGGAGGTGCTCAAGAGTTGGGCGCCCCTTATCTTGCCATGTTTGGATAAGCCTTGACTAGGTATTTGACCTAGACAAGGACTCTATCATATCTCTCTCTATAAAATGAGTTTCTTCATGAAATTTTTGAAGATGATAGAGATTTGAGATGCCTTTGGGGTATCCAAAAATTAGAGAGAAATACCTTTGGATCATAGAGATATAATAGACACAAGATCGGATGTCTAGAGAGAGAAAGAAGAAGAAAAAGAGGGTCTTCTTCTAGGGTTGTTGTTTTCATCTCTTCCCTTCCTCCATCTTGAGTTTTCTAAGAGCATCTCAGATCTGAAACTCTTCCTTCTACTTCTCATCTTTGGAAGAGTCCAAATCAAGAAGAAGGAGGTATCTGATCAACCATCAAAGAAGGATCAGCGCAGTACTAGCATACTGTGCTGATTTTCTGAAGCAAGACTTTTGATCGAGATTCGTGGGCTCGTGTGGATGACTCCTAGAGGTCGGATGCATGTGCAGCTTGCAACATCATCCTCAAGCTCGAATCAGTAAGGTTAGAACGTCTAACTTGCAAGGTAATAGATCTGATCTATTGTTTAATACATACATTAGATGTAGTATAAAAACATGTTGATATGATCAACATGTAGTTCATCTTCTATATATATTTTAATTTTTGATTTAATGCTATGTATGTTGGGAATAGTGTCTCAAAGCCAATCGTCAGCCTGTTGACAGTTGTGCTCTTTGTTGTATTAGTACGTGAATTATAAATTAATAAAAGTTATTTTGATATTTTTCATCACAAATTGTTTCATCTTCTAATGAACTCCTGTGTTGTGGTGAAGTCCTTAGGACTATTTAGACTCGACAAAGAAGGATTTGTCATTTAGTCTTTAAATCTGTTCGCGACCAAATGATACATTGTTACTAAGGACAATAATGTTTATCAAGCATAGGTCGTTGTGTACCATATAGGTTGGTTGTCCTCTTAACCAAGGAGTGTGGAGACACTGGTATGGCATATAGGTGAGATGTAAGGGTACATCTGCACTGAACGTGACCGACTCTGGAGCTATTTCTGCTGTCAAGATTTACTCCGATGGGATATGGGTATAACTGTCCCTCCGACCTGAGACCGTCACGGTGACTTGCAAGCAACTCACTGCACTTAGGCACTCGACTACCTGAATTTCTAATTCAGTGACGGAAGGCTGCTGGGTGTAGTCAAGTACTTGACTTGTCGGTGCATGTGTCAAGATGGGATTGACCACTCCAGTTCAGGAGCTGTGTACAGTCATATTTCAATTTAGCAAAATCTTGGTCAGGGTAGTCCTAGTGAGTAGTCACAGGACTGTTTGAGTTGAACACGATTCAGATGATCTAATCAGGGTTGACAGTTTAACCCTGAGTCATCCTAAACACAGGAGTCAAAAGAATGAATTATACAGTAACCATATTCACGTAGGTTCTGAGTGTTGCGATTGTAACTATTCGACCTATCCGATCGTCGGGTACCATTGCTAGATGGTCACTTCGATTAGTACAGGAATTGGTTCCTATGCTACCGGCTTAGGTTCAAACCTGTGGGGTCACACACATTAAAGGTTCCTATCTGATCTGATGGCTGATGAAGAGTCTTAATGCTCGTAGACTATGAGTCCTACGTGTCTGAGACTCTGTGATCGAGAATCAAGATTCTCTGATCATGAGTCCCACACATTTTGGGTACCGGGGTCAACAGTCCCATTGGTTTGGGACTCTTCGATCAAGGTTTCATATCGATGGACTTTGATATCCGATTGCCCATCGAATTTAGACTCAATATTTATGAGAGGTTTAATTAATGATTTGATCACTAATTAACTCAATTTAATTGAGTAATTATTTTTGGATCAAGTTCAATTGAATTGGATTCAGTTGGGTTTTACCCGATTAGGTTAAGTGTTGACCTAATCGTCGAGATGGTTTGGTCCCTGATCTGATCAGGGGTTGGAATTAGTTAATTTTTGATTTGATTAGGATTTTATTGAGTCTAATTAAGTCTAATTAAGTGGAGTTTAAATTAATCTAATTGGGCCTAACTTATTTGGTTCAATTAGGTTGGTTTAAATAAGAAACCACCTTGACCCAAACTCCTTACGCCACCTCACTTCCATCTGCGCCCATTTGAATTCACGAGAAGGAACTTCTCATGAATTTTTTCTCACACAAAGCCCTCCCCACGCCCACTCTTGTGCACCATTTTTTGGATAAAGTTGATTAGTTAGCCATTCAAATTCAAAGCATGTTTGAATTTGAATGGATAACTTATCCCTTGCGCCCTCATGCTTATCCATTTTGTGCGCCACATATCTTACACGAGAAAAGGTTTCTCGTGAAAATTTTCCATGCACAAAGAGTCCACGCCCTTCTCTTCTCACACCATAAGTGGATAGGGATGAGTTGGTTTGCATTTGAATTCAAACTCGATTTGAATTCAAATGTGCAACCACTTATCTTTATCCTCTCACACGGATAAGATACGTTCGACGTTGTTTTAAAAAGAGGAGAAAGGTGGGGCATGCATAGAAATTTTTGGAGAGAAAGTTTGGGGCGTGAGGAACCTTTTTGCATAAGGTGAAGGTCCAAAACCTTCTGAGAAAAAAAGAAAGAAAAGAAAGAAAAGTGGGCGCAGGGTTTTCAGTGTGTTCCCTAGGGTTTCAGCCTGGGGTTCGGAAAGTGAGAAGGTGAGCTACGAGTGTCGTGAGCCCACCAAATTTTAGGAAGATCTTCAACATCCTCTCAAATATGTCTACTAATGATCCGAAGCATCCAAAGAATCGATAGACATCGATCGAAGGAGTTTGATCAGCATCGATCATCGAAAGAGCTCTACAACGAGCTAGCACTCGTGAGGAGTCGATCAGATCGGAAGTTTCATATGGATGATCCACAGAGGTCAGACATGCTGTGTGGCTATGTCACGATGATCAGACTCTTCCGACGGTGATCAGATTACAGCGATCTACTACCCGCACAAAGGTATTGTGTTCTGAACACATTACAGTAAAGTGTTTACTGTTCAAATTTGAATTTCAAATTTAAATGTATGCATGCTGTATATCATATTTAGATCTTAGTGTAGGATAAATATATGTTAATTAATTAAATTAATTAATATTTTTCACTGTAAAATCATAATTTTGAAAAAATTTTAAAATTATCATTTTACTCCTGCACTGAATTTTGCTACAAATGGTATCAGAGCAGGTTCTAAGATATAATATATATTTGCATGCATAGATTAAGTTGTAATTTAAAAGTTTAAATTTAAAATTTAAAGTTTAAAATTTAAAATTTGAATTTTGAAAGTTGTTCGAAATTCAAAATTCAAAAATTTAAAATTCAAAATTTGAAATTTAAAATTTGGTTGAAATTTCAAATTTGAAATGCAAAATTTAAAATTCAAAATTTGAAATTCAAAAATTTGAAATTTGTTTGAAATTTGAAATTCAAAATTTAAAAATTTGAAATTTGAAATTTAAATTTTGAAATTGGTATATTAAGATATACTTGATCTAAGTAGCAAGTAATCTAATTGGGTTGGTTGCCATGACCGTCCGGTCATAGGAGAAAAGTAGGGTTTAAAGACCCTCTCTTCCCATTCGATGGGGTCTCCTATGGCGGTAGGGGTATCGCTGCAATTATATCCCATGCAGATGAAGCAGCGAAAGAAATTGATTGTAAAAGTTCAATTGTAAAATTTATCATGAATATGTTAGATTAGATCTAAAGGAATATTCATGATTTATTTTGATTGAGTTATTTTCTGTTATGTCATTAGCAATAGGATTGCTATTTATGAAATGTGCTGATCTATTTGTGAAATGAGTCAACATATTTGGTGAACAGAAAATAAAATCTTTCAAATTTGAAAATTATTTTCAAAACGTCAAACTCTGACCCATCAGCCCAAATACTTAATTAAAAGAATTAAGTGTTGTCTAGTAGGTCTAGAATTGTGAATTAAGACCTAAGACAATTGCATAAACTTGTGGATCAATGGGTTAGATGGATTAGGTCCATAATTGGATTAGACCTAAGGTTAGCTTAAAGAAATAGACTAAATTAGAGTAATTGATCAAATCTAATCAAAAGTTGAATTAGATTAGGTCAAGGATACTCTAGACTCAACTCCAATAGGTGTAGTTGAATGGGTTCATGTCTTTAACTAGACCAAGATAGACTTAATTCATGACTATGCAGTGGAACCCTATTTACTAAGTTGATCAAATTAAAACTAATGAACCGGTTGGTGTCTAAGGTAAGTTCGACAATTTGATCAGTGGTTTTTAAGCGGGAGCTACTCGCAGTGATTTGATCTCTAACGAGTTAATGGCATATCCCCACCATTGATCTCACTTACCTGGCCAACCTGGTGAATTAGGTTTTGATTAGATCGCTTGGTGATTAGGGCTCACCCATGTCATTAGGTAAATCAGTGTGACTGATTTAGGTGCTCCTAATGCCGGCTTAATTAAATCCTTTTTAATCTGACTTAGTGAAGTCAGTGGGAGGATTGAAATTGGCTAGATAATTTATTCTCATATATTCTTTAATAAAATCTTCAAAAATTATTTGGTCCTAAAAATGATTAAGTTATAGTGATAACTAAGTCATAGCCTTCCATTAAGTGAGTGATAATGAGTCCATTAGTTTAATAATCATTGGAGGCCCAAAGGCCTGGTGCTTATTGACTAATGAAATTATCATTCATAATATGATAATTTGGTTTGAGTCTTTCTGATGGTGGTCAGATTGGCCGGCCAAAGTCAGACCTGATCATTTATTGGTCTGATTCACCAAATCAAGTCATGTTAATGGTTGGACCTAACCAGATCTTTTCAGTGGAGGCCAAAGCCTACTGATTAGGTTCTGGGGCAAAATTAATTACTAGAAGTTGTTTAGAGAAACAACTGGTTATGAACCTACCCATAGATGCACATGGGTTGACCAACCAAAGTTGGGCTCGTGTGTAGTCTGTGTGGATTCTAGTACCCACTAAGGAATTAAAGTAATTCTTCGAATTGAAGGTTGAGGCTACCAGTTCGTAAAAATACTGGGAAAAACTTTAGACTAAAGTCCAAGTCTTTAGTATTAATAATTTATGTACTAATTAAGGTCTGGTTTTCTTGTATGTAGCTAATGGCCACTACCCTGTCGCTCCGGTCATTATTAGATAATGACAAGCTCATGGAACCTAATTTCGATAGTTGGTATCGAAAATTAAAAATCATCCTTGAGCATGAATGTATCCTTTATGTAGTAATGAATCCGGCACCTGAAGAGACAGCCTCGAACGCTAGAGGGACGATTCGAGATACTTACCAGAAGTGGCTTAACGACCACACCACTGTCCGATGCATTATGCTGGCGGCAATGAATGATGAGTTCAACCACAGGTTTGAGAACGCCCAGCCACAGGAGATGCTTCAAATGTTAAAAGACTCCTTTGGCACGCCTGACGATGTTGAAAGGCACAAAACTAGTTGTGCCATTTTCAATGCTCAGATGAGGGATGGGGCCTCAATCATCGATCATGTACTGTACATGATCGAAATGATTGAGCGCCTTAGTAAACTGGGCTTTTCCCTGCACGAGCAACTCGGTAAGGATGCGATCCTTAATTCATTGCCCAAGTCCTTCCTCCCCTTCCTTACTCATTTTTGAATGACAAAGCCTGCAGTGAACTATCATGGCTTGTTGGGGTTGCTGCAGAACTTTGAGAAGGACCACCAGCTCCATAAAGAGTCAGTGAATGTTGTGGGAGGGTCTTCTTCTGGTCGTCGACCCTTTAAGAAAGGGAAGAAGAACAAGAAGAAGAAGAATAAGAAGGTGCAGCCGCATACTAGGATGTCTGCACAAGGTCAGATCAAGAAGTACAAGCCTGACCAGAGCCAGACGGAGTGCTTCTTTTGCAGGAAGCAGGGGCACTGGAAGAGGAACTATCCTTTATACATTGCATCCCTAGACCCGAATAGGCCAAAGAAAAAGCAAGGTAATTATATGATAACACCTTGCAACTTTTCCATTTGTGATACTACTGCTTGGGTATTGGATACTGGAAGCCCTTATCATATTTGCAATTCGATGCAGGGTCTGCAGATCAGTAGGAGATTTGATGAAGGCGAGAGATTCCTAAACATTGGAGATGGAAGCAAAATTTCAGTTCTAGCTTTAGGAATCATAAACCTTGTAATCAATTCTCGTAATATAATTCTGAGTGAATGTCTCTATTGTCCAAGCTTTTTATTAAATATTATTTCTGTAGACCTTTTGGTCATGTACGATTATCAATTTTTAATAAAAAGAAATATTTGTAATATCATTTTGAATGGTGTTACAATATTTATTGGACAACTAAATAATGAAATTTATTTACTATCACAGCCTGTTAATGTGGTTCAAACCTTCAGTAAATGCCCTAGAATAGATAATGTATCAGAAGTCTACCTTTGGCACTGTAGGCTAGGTCATATCAATAAGAACAGGATAAACAGGTTGGCTCAAGAAGGAATTCTTGAAGTAGTGAATCACTTCCAACCTGTGAGTCCTGTCTTCTTGGAAAGATGACCAAATCACCTTTTACTGGAAAAGATGAGCGAGCCAGTGAACTCTTAGGTCTGGTACATTCTGATGTATGTGGACCCATGAACTCAAGTACAAGAGGTGGATATTTCTACTTCATAACCTTCACAGACGACCTATCAAGGTATGGGTATGTCTATTTAATGAAGCATAAGTTGGAGTCATTTGAAATGTTCAGACTATTCTGAAATGAGGTAGAAAAATAAACTGGGAAGTGTATTAAAACTCTTCGATTTGATCGAGGAGGTGAATACCTTTTCAATGAGTTTCTGATATATCTTGGAGAGAATGGGATTCTCTCTCAGTGGACACCTCTTGGAACACCACAGTATAATGGTGTGTCTGAAAGGAGGAATCGGACCTTGTTGGACATAGTTCGATCCATGATGGGGTTTGCTGGTCTGTCGATCTCCCTCTGGAGATATGCGTTCGAATCGGATTGTTACCTTCTAAATAGAGTTCCAAGTAAGTCTGTAGCCAAAATGCCATATGAGATATGGATAGGACGTAAGCCAGTACTCTCACACCTTAGGGTTTGAGGGTGTCTGACTTATGTTAAATGTTTAATTACGGACAAGCTTGGACCTAGGTCTGACAAGTGTAATTTTATAAGGTACCCAAAAGAGACCAAAGGGTATTACTTCTACCTACCTGATGAGCAAAAGGTGTTTGTTAGCCTTAAGGCAATCTTTTTGGAAAAAAAGTTCCTTGGTGAAGGGACTATTGCCTCTAAGGTCGAACTTGACGAAGTTCGACAGGTGGAAAAATTGACACAAGTTCCTGAACCTAAACCGGATTTGGTTAGATCAGATCCAGAGCCCATTGTTCAAGCACCCTTAAGGCGATCTGGTAGAGTACCACGTCAACCGAACATATATTATGGTTTTTTGGATTGGGACAGTGGTCCTATCGAATTTGATGAAAATGATGAGGATCCGATCACCTACATGGATGTAATGCAGAGACCTGACTCTGAGAAATGGCTAGAGGCCATGAAATTTGAAATGGAGTCCATGAAGGTCAACGATGTGTGGACATTGGTTGACCCACCCGAAGGAGTAAAACCCATAGGGTGTAAGTGGGTCTTCAAGAGGAAGAGGGGTGCAGACGGAAAGGTGAAAACCTATAAAGTCCATCTGGTTGCCAAAGGATATCGTCAACGTTATGGTATAGACTATGATGAGACATTTTCTCCTGTGGCAATGCTCAAATCCATTTGGATTATGCTTGCGATAGCTGTCCATCTGGACTATGAAATCTGGCAGATGGATATGAAAACAGCTTTTCTAAATGGAGAGCTGGACGAAGAGGTGTATATGATACAACCTGAAGGGTTCACATCCACAGATGAGTCTAAGGTGTGCAGACTATAGAGGTCCATTTATGGACTTAAGCAGGCATCCCGGAGTTGGAACATACATTTTGATAGGACGATCAAGACGTATGGCTTCGTTAAGAACGAAGAAGAGCCCTGCATTTATAAGTGGGCTAATTATCCAGTAGTGGTATTTCTTGTATTGTATGTGGATGACATTCTCTTAATCGAGAATGATGTCCCTGCATTACAAGGAATAAAGATTTGGTTGTCGTCACAGTTCTCCATGAAGGATCTGGGAGAAGCTTCCTACATTTTAGGGATGAGGATCTATAAGGATAGATCTAAAAGGTTGCTTGGCTTATCCCAGTCTACGTACATTGATACTTTGCTGAAGAGGTTCAGCATGGAGAATTCCAAAAAGAGCTATCTACCGATAGGCCATGGAATTTTTCTCTTGAAGAGGGATTGTCCGACAACACCTCAAGAGAGAGAGCGTATGGGTAGAATTCCAATGCTTCGATAGTGGGATCTATCATGTACGTCATGACATGTACACGATCAGATGTGACGTACTCACTAGGAGTAGTGAGTAGATACCAATCTGATCCAGGGGAGAATCACTGAAAGGTTGTTAAAACCATCCTGAAGTATTTAAGAAATACTAAGGATCAGTGGCTTGTTTATGGTGAATCAGACTTGAGACTTATAGGGTTTACAGACTCTAGTTTTCAGTCTGATCACGATGACAGCAAGAGTATGTCGGGATTTATTTTTACCCTTAATGGTGGGGCTGTCTGCAGGAAGAGTTTCAAGCAGCACACAGTGGCTGATTCAGTTTGTGAGGTAGAGTATGTTGCTACATCAGATGCTGCCAAAGAAGCAGTGTGGCTGAGAAAATTCATCATCGAGCTCGGAGTAGCACCCTCCCTTGTTGGTCCAGTTCTACTCTACTGTGATAGCTTTGGAGTCATTGCTCAGGTGAAGGAACCGAAGGCACACCAGCGGACGAAGCATATTCTGTGCCACTACCATCTAATCTGGAAAATCATGGATTGAGGTGACGTCGACCTTCAGAAGATCGACGGAAAGGAGAATCTGGTCGATCCATTCACTAAAACCATTACGGTGAAGGAGTTCGATGACTACAAGTCGAAGATGGGTATTAGATACTGCACCGATTGGCTTTAGGCCAAGTGGGAGATTGTTGGGAATAGTATCCCAAAGTCAATCGTCAGTCTGTTGACGGTCGTGCTCTTTGTTGTATTAGTACATGAATTATAAATTAATAAAAATTATTTTGATATTTTTCATCACAAATTGTTTCATCTTCTAATGAACTCCTGTGTTGTGGTGAAGTCCTTAGGACTATTTAGACTCGACAAAGGAGGATTTGTCGTTTAGTCCTTAAATCTGTTCGTGACTAAATGATACGTTGTTACCAAAGACAACAATATTTATCAAGCATAGATCGTTGTGCCATATAGGTTAGTTGTCCTCTTAACCAAGGAGTGTGGAGACATTGGTATGGCATACAGGTGAGATGTAAGAGTACATCTGCACTGAACGTGACCGACTCTGGAGCTATTTCTGCTGTCAAGATTTGCTTCGATGGGATATGGGTATAACTATCCCTCCGACCTGAGACTGCCACGGTGACTCGCAAGCAACTCACTGCACTTAGGCACTCGATTACCTGAATTTCTAATTCAGTGACGGAAGGCTGCTGGGTGTAATCAAATACTTGACTTGTCGGTACGTGTGTCAAGATGGGATTGACCACTCCAGTTCAGGAGCTGTGTACAGTCGTATTTCAATTTAGTAAAACCTTAGCCAGGGTAGTCCTAGTGAGGAGTCACAGGACTGTTTGAGTTGAACACGATTCGGATGATCTAATCAGGGTTGACAGTTTAACCCTGAGTCGTTCTAAACACAGGGGTCAAAAGGATGAATTATACAGTAACCATATTCACGTAGGTTCTGAGTGTTGCGATTATGACTATTCAACCTATCCGATCATCGGGTACCATTGCTAGATGGTCACTTCGATTAGTACAGAAATTGGTTCCTGTGCTATCAGCTTAGATTCGAACTTGTGGGGTCACACACATTAGAGGTTCCTATCTGATCTGATGGCTGATGAAGAGCCTTAATGCTTGTGGACTATGAGTCCTACGTGTCTGGGACTCTGTGATCGAGAATCAGGATTCTTTGATCACGAGTCTCACACATTTTGAGTACCGGGGTCAAGAGTCCCACTGGTTTGGGACTCTTCGATCAAGGTTTCATATCGATGGACTTTGATACCCGATTGCCCATCGAATTTGGATTCAATATTTATGAGAGATTTAATTAGTGATTTGATCACTAATTAACTTAATTTGATTGAGTAATTATTTTTGGATCAAGTTCAATTGAATTGGATTCAGTTGGATTTGACTCGATTAGGTTAAGTGTTGACCTAATCGTCGAGATGGTTTGGTCCCTGATCTGATCAGGGGTTTGGCTTAGTCAATTTTTGATTTGATCAAGATTTTATTGGACCTAATTAAACCTAATTAATTTGGATTTAAATTAGTCTAATTGGGCCTAACTTATTTGGTTCAATTAGGTTGGTTTAAATAAGAAACCACCTTGACCCAAACTCCCTACGCCACCTCACTTCCATCTGCGCCCATTTGAATTCACGAGAAGAAACTTCTCATGAATTTTTTCTCATGCAAAGCCCTCCCCATGCCCACTCTTGTGCGCCATTTTTTGGATAAAGCTGATTAGTTAGCCATTCAAATTCAAAGCGTGTTTGAATTTGAATGGATAACTTATCCCTTGCACCCTCATGCTTATCCATTTTGTGCGCCACATATCTTACACGAGAAAAGGTTTCTCATGAAATCTTTCCATGCACAAAGAGTCCACGCCCTTCTCTTCTCACACCATAAGTGGATAGGGATGAGTTGGTTTGCATTTGAATTCAAACTCGATTTGAATTCAAATGTGCAACCACTTATCTTTATCCTCTCACGCGGATAAGACACGTTCGACGTTGTTTTAAAAAGAGGAGAAAGGTGGGGCGTGCGTAGAAATTTTTGGAGAGAAAGTTTGTGGCGTGAGGAACCTTTTTGCATGAGATGAAGGTCCAAAACCTTCTGAGAGAAAAAGAAAGAAAAGAAAGAAAAGTGGGCGCATGGTTTTCAGTGTGTTCCCTAGGGTTTCAGCCCGGGGTTCGGGAAGTGAGAAGGTGAGCTACGAGTGTCGTGAGCCCACCAAATTTTAGAGAGATCTTCAACATCCTCTCAAGCATGTCTGCTAATAATCTGGATCATCTAAAAAATCGATAGACATCAATCGAAGGAGTTCGATCAGCATCGGCCGTCGAAAGGGCTCTACAACGAGCTAGCACTCATGAGGAGTCGATCAGATCGAGAGCTTCATGTGGATAATCTGCAGAGGTCAGACACACTGTGTAGCTATGTCACGATGATCAGACTCTTCCGACGGTGATCAGATTACGGTGATGTACTATCCGTACAAAGGTATTGTGTTCTGAACACATTACAGTAAAGTGTTTACTGTTCAAATTCGAATTTCAAATTTAAATACATGCATACTGTATATCATATTTGGATCTTAGTGTAGGGTAAATATATGTTAATTAATTAGATTAATTAATATTTTTTACTTTAAAATCATAATTTTGAAAAAAATTTAAAATTATCATTTTATCCCGGCACTAAATTTCACTACAATGTAATAATCATATACTAGGATCTTAGATCTAGGGATTCTCTAATTTTAAAAAATAAATTTTAATTTATTTTAGTCTTCCGTTGTCTGATCTTGAAAAAGTTTCAAGATCTAACTCTGAAATCCTAGATCTGGTTCCTTCAATTGATATTAGAGCCAGGTTCTTTATTGCATGATTATTTGTACATGCTTAGATTATTTTTTAGATTAGATCTAATTTATAATCTAATTATTAAATCTAAAATTAAAATTTTAGATCAATCACGAACTGCAAGGTTGTCCTGCTGTAAGGTTTACCCCTTACAGTACAAAGGTTGTCCTAGTTTGTGTAGATCTATCTTTAATCATAAATTTGTTAGATATGATCTAGATTAAATTTATGATTTATTAGATTTAAAAAGTATTTAAATTTGAAATAAAATATCTTTGTTAATAATTTTTTATGCAAAGAAATTATTTAAAGTTAAAATTATTTCAATTACATGAACCTGTTTAGATTAGATCTAAAGTAGTTTCATGTTTATTTCACTTGCATCTTAATTATGAATCAAACATGCAATATGGTTGATAGAACCATATTATAAAATTATTTTACAAATATAAAAAATATTTTTGAAAAGTCAAACCCAACCCTCAGCCCAAAACTTAATTAAGAATTAAGAAGTTGTTTGATTAGGTTCTAGGATTGTGAATTGAAGAACCTAAGACACAAACCATAACACATTGGGTTAATGGATTAGTGGGAATTAGGTCCATTAATTGGGTTAGACCTATGGTTAGATTAAAGATAGACTTAATTAGAGAATTGACTAAATCTAAACAATTGTTGTCTTAGATTAGGTCAAAGATTCTCTAGATCAATTACAATAGTTGTAGTTGGTCAAGTCCATATCTTTAACGAGAACCAAATAGACTTGATTATTGGCTAAGCGGTCTAGCACGAACTGTTAGGTTGATCTAATCGAAACTAATTAAATCAGTTGGTGTCTAAGGTAAACCAGACTGGTGGTTTTTAATTGGGAGCCCGTTTACCTAGCCATTTTTGATGGTATCTAAGGCAAGCTTTGGCCGACCCTCCCACTGATCGAACTTACCTGGCCTCTTGATGAAATTATATTTTGATCGGATCACTTGACTATTCGAGCTAACCCATGTCAGCTAGGTAAGTCAGTGTGACTGATTTAGGTACTCTTAGACCAGCCCTTTTAATGGTCTCCCTTAAGCTGACTTGGTGAAGCCTGTGGGAGGATCATGATAAGCTGGTTCATCTGACCTCATTCTCTAAATTATTTAAATTCTCTAAAATTATTAGATCCTTAAAATGACAAAGTTATGGAGATAACTGAGTCATAGCCTCCCATTAAGGTGTTTGATAATAAGTCCATTAACTCAATAATCATTGCAGACCCAAAGGCCTGGTACTTATTGACTAATGAAATTATCACTCATCATATGACGACTTGGAAGTATCTCTCTAATGGTGGTTAGGTGAGCCAACCAAAGTTGGGCTTAATCATTCATTGGTTAGATGCACCAAGTATGATTATGTTAATGGTTGGACCTAACCGGATCCTTACAGTGGAGGCCAAAGCCTACTGATTAGGTTTCTGAGGTAAAATTAAAATTACTAGAAATTATTTGAAGAAACAATTGGTTATGAACCTACCCTTAGATGTACATGGATTGGCCAACCAAAGTTGGGCTTGTGTGCAGTCTAAGTGGATTCTAGTACCCATTAAGAAATTAGGGTAATTCCTCGAATTGGAGGTAGAGGCTACCAATTTGAATAAAATAGTGGGAGAAACCTTTTGATTAAAGTTCAAATCTTTAGGTTTAATGAATCAATTACTAATTAGGTTATGATTTTTCTTTGTGCAAGATATGGCCACTTCCCTATGACTCCGATCATTGTTGGACAATGATAAGTTGGTGGGACCCAACTTCGGTAGTTGGTACCGAAAGTTGAAGATAGTCCTGGAGTATGAACGGATCCTATATGTGATAATGGATCCTGCACCTGAGGAGCTAGCTGCCAATGTACGTGGAACAATCAGAGATACTTACCAGAAGTGGCTCAGTGACCGGACCTCGGTGCGCTGTATTATGCTGCCTGCCATGAGCGACGAGTTCAGTCACAGATTCGAGATGGTTCAGCCAAAGGATATGCTTCAAGTGTTGGAGGATGCCTTTGGCACACCCGATGACATAGAGAGGCACAAGACTAGTTGTGCCATCTTCAATGCGAAAATATGGGATGGTGCCTCAGTCACTGATCATGTATTGTACAGGATCGAGCTGATGGAATGATTGAGCAAGCTCGGCTTTTCCTTGCATGAGCAGCTTGGGAAAGATACAATACTGAACTTACTGCCCAAGTCTTATCTCCCATTCCTCACTCATTATAGAATGTCAAAGCCTGAAGTAAACTACCATGGGTTATTGGGGTTGCTTCAGAACTTTGAGAAAGATCACCAACTTCACAAGGAGTCGGTGAACTTAGTGGGAGGTTCGTCTTCTGGTTCTCGACCCTTTAAGAAAGGGAAGAAGAACGAGAAGAAGAAAGTGAAGAAGGTGCAAGTTCAAGTTGGGACATCAGTGTAGGGCCAGACCAGAAAGATTAAGCCCGATAAGAGTCTATTCAACTAGCAAGCACCCTAGATTAGATAGTGTGTCAGATATCTACTTATGGCACTGTAGGTTAGGTCATATAAACAAGAATAGAATAAACAGGTTGACTCAAGTAGAAATCCTCGAAGTCAGTGATTGTGAATCACTTCCAACCTGTGAGTCTTGTCTTCTTGGTAAAATGATCAAGTCACCTTTTACTGAAAAAGGCGAGAGGGCTACTGAGCTCTTGGGCCTAGTACATACTGATGTATGCGGGCCCATAAGCACAAGTGCTAGAGGTGGATATTTCTACTTCATAACTTTCACGGATGATCTATCTAGATATAGATATGTCTATCTGATGAAACATAAGTCGGATTCATTTGAAATATTCAAACGATTCCGAAGTGAAGTAGAAAAATAAACTGGAAAGAGTATTAAAACTCTTCGATCTGACCGAGGAGGAGAATACCTTTCTAGTGAGTTTCTCACATATCTAGGAGAGAATGAGATTCTCTCCCAATGGACTCCTCCAGGATCACCACAGCATAATGGTGTGTCTGAAAGGAGAAATCAGACTCTGTTAGACATGGTCCGATCCATGATGGATTTTGCTAGCTTGCCGATATCCTTCTGGGGATATGCACTCGAATCAGCCTGTTATCTATTAAATAGGGTTCCAAGTAAGTCTGTAATTATGACTCCATATGAGATATGGATAGGACGTAAGCCAGTACTTTCACACCTTAGGGTCTGGGGGTGCCCAGCCTATGTCAAACGATTAGTCACAGACAAACTTAGACCTAGGTCTGACAAATGCACATTCATAGGGTACCCCAAAGAGATGAAAGGATATTTTTTCTATCATGCTGATGAACAAAAGGTGTTTGTCAGCCTTAAGGCAATCTTTTTAGAAAAAGAGTTCCTTGGTTAAGAAACTGTTGCTTCTAAGGTTGAACTTGATGAAGTTCAACAGGTAGAAGGACCGATACCAATAGCTGTACCTGAGTCGAATTTGATTAGATCAGATTCGGAGCCCAATGTACCTGCACCATTAAGACGATCCGATAGAGTATCATGTTAGTTGGACAGATACTATGATTTCTTGGTCCGGGACGGTGATCCCATCAAACTTGATGAGAATAATGAGGATTCGATCACCTATATAGATGCAATGCAGAGACCTGATTCTGAGAAATAACTTGAAGCCATGAAATTCGAAATGGAGTCCATGAAGGTCGACGATGTATGGACATTGGTTGACCCACCTAAAGGGGTTAAACTCATTGGATGTAAATGGGTCTTCAAAAGGAAGAGGGGTGCAGATGGAAAGGTGGAGACCTATAAAGTCCGTCTGATCGCCAAGGAGTATCGTCAACGTTATGGTATTGACTATGACGAGATATTTTCCCCTGTGACAATGCTCAAATCTATTCGGATAATGCTTGCAATAGTTGCCCATCTGGATTATGTGATCTGGCAGATGGATGTAAAGACAGCTTTCCTGAATGGAGAGCTGACCGAAGAGGTGTATATGATACAACCTGAGGGGTTTACATCCACAAATGAGTCTAAGGTGTGCAAGCTTCAGAGATCTATTTATGGATTGAAGCAAGCTTCTCGGAGTTGGAACGTACGTTTTGATAAGGTGATCAAAACGTATGGCTTCATTAAGAATGGAGAAGAGCCCTACATCTATAAATGGGCAACTGGTCCAGTTGTGGTATTCCTTGTCTTTTATGTGGATGACATTCTCTTAATTGAGAATGACATCCCCGCACTACAGGAAATAAAAGTTTGGTTGTCAACACAGTTCTCCATGAAGGACTTGGGTGAAGCATCCTACATCCTAGGGATGAAGATCTATAGGGATAGATCTAAAAAGATGCTTGGATTATCCCAGTCCATGTACATAGACACTGTGCTGAAGAGATCAACATGGAGAATTTCAAGAAGGGCTATCTACCGATAGGTCATGAAATTTTTCTCTCTAAGAAGGATTATCCGACAACTCCTGAAAAGAGAGAGAGTGTATGAGTAGAGTCCCATATGCTTCAGCCGTAGGATCTATCATGTACGCCATGACATGTACAAGACCAGATGTGGCATACTCACTAGGAGTAGTGAGTAGATACCAATCTGATCCTGGAGAAAATCACTGAAAAGTTGTTAAAGCCATCTTTAAGTATTTGAGAAATACTAAGGACCAATGGTTGGTTTATGGCGAGTCAGATCTGAAATTTGTGAGGTTCACAGACTCCAGCTTTCAATCTGACCATGATGACGGTAGGAGCGTGTCGGGTTATATCTTTATTATGAATGGTGGAGCCATCTGCTGGAAGAGTTCCAAGCAGCATACTATGGCAGACTCTGTTTGTGAAGTGGAGTACATCGCAGCATCAGATGCCGCGAAGGAAGCTGTGGCTGAGAAAATTCATCAACGAGCTCGGAGTAGCATCCTCCCTCGATGGTCCGGTCCTACTCTACTGCGACAGCACTGGTGCCATAGCATAGATGAAGGAACCCAAAGCACACCAGCGGACGAAGTACATTTTGCGCTGCTTTCACCTGGTCCGGGAGATCATGGATCGAGGTGACTCGACCTTCAGAAGATCGACGGAAATGAGAACCTGGCTGACCCCTTCACTAAAGCCCTGGCGATAAAGGAGTTCGACAACCACAAGTCGAAGATGGGTATTAGATACTGTACCGAGTGGCTTTAGGATAAGTGGGAGTTATTGAAAAATGTGTCCCAAATAGCCAATCGTCAAGCTGTTGATGGTTGAGCAACCAAGTATTGTAATTGATTTGTTAATAAATAAAATATATTTAGCATTTTCATCATAAGGTTTCATCTTCTAATGAACTCCGTTGTTATGATGAAGTCCTTAGGACTATTTAGATTCGATAAAGAGAAGATTTATCGATTAGTCCTTAAAACTATTCACGATCAAATGATAGGCTGTTAATAAGGACGACAGCTTCTATCGAGCATAGATCGCTGTAGGCCATATGGGTTGGTTGTCCTCTTAACCAAAGAGTATGGAGACACTGGTATGGCATATAGATGAGATGTAAGGGTACATCATCATTGAACGTGACCAACTCCAAGAGGATCGATTAGCAATTCGATTGCTAATTGACTTAATTTGATTAAGCCAATAGGCTGAGATTAAGTCTAATTAAATATAATTTAATTAGATTTAGTTTGGGCTTGATTGGATCAAATCCAATTGGTTTATTGGATAAGCCAAGTGCAAGAAAAAACTAGTCCTAGTTTAACTAGGACTTGGGTCAATCTAATTTCTAATTTGATTAGAAAATTAAATCAGATTTAAATCTAATTTAATCTAATTAAATTAGATTCTTAATTGGATTAAGATCTATTTTAATTGGGTTGATCTAATTTTGATTTGATTTGGTTTGAGAAATGAAATTAAAACAAGTCATGAGATAGAATCCTAGTAAGATTAGGATTCCACCTTGCGCCACATAAGCCTCCCCCATGCCCTCTCTCTTATTCCATGCCAATTCCCTCTTATTTTGTGTGACAAAAGCCCTCTCCCAGGTCTCTCACACATCCACAAAAGGTTTTCTCTCTTTTTTCTTACATGGAAGGTGGTTTGGATCAAATCAAAGAGGAATAAGTTTGGATTTCGAATTCTATGAGATAGAGTTTTAGAAATCCAAAACTCTTTCAATTTTGTACCGAATTTATCCAAAATTTTTTTTGAAATTTTTATGAATTTTAGGGTACATATTGTGCACCCTTTCTTGGTGATCCATGTACAAAAATAAGGAGGAGGTGCTCAAGAGTTGGGCGCCCCTTATCTTGCCATGTTTGGATAAGCCTTGACTAGGTATTTGACCTAGACAAGGACTCTATCATATCTCTCTCTATAAAATGAGTTTCTTCATGAAATTTTTGAAGAAGATAGATTTTTGAGAGACCTTTGTGGCATCCAAAAATCAAAGAGAAAGACCTTTGGGTCGTGGAGATATAATAGACACAAGATAGGGTGTCTAGAGAGAGAAACGAGAAGAAGAAGAGGGTCTTCTTCTAGGGTTGTTTGTTTTCATCTCTTCCCTTCCTCCATCTTGAGTTTTCTGAGAGTGTCTCAGATCTCAAACTTATCCTCCTACTTCTCATTTTTGGGAGAGTCCAAATCAAGAAAAAGGAGGCACCTGATCAACCATCAAAAAAGGATCAGCGCAGTACTAGCATACTGTGCTGATTTCCTAAAGCAGGATTTCTGATCGAGATTCGTGGGCTCGTGTGGATGACTCCTAGAGGCCGGATGCATGTGCGGCTTACAACATCATCCTCAAGTTCGGATCAGCAAGGTTAGAACGTCTAACTTGCAAGGTAATAGATCTGATCTATTATTTAATACATACATTAGATGTAGTATAGAAATATGTTGATATGATCAATATGTAGTTCATCTTCTATATATATTTTAATTTTTAATTTAATGCTATGTAATAATCATGTAATAGGATCTTAGATCTAAAAATTCTCTGATTTTAAAAAATAAATTTTGATTTATTTTAGTCTTCCACTGTCTGATCTTGAAAAAGTTTCAAGATCTAACCCTGAAACCCTAGATCTGGTTCCTTCAAAAAGATGGTTCTCTAAGTGGGAGTTATGCATGTGATCCTTCGACCTGAGATCACCATGAATCTTATGCACATGAATCCATATTTTGGTTCATACCCAAGTATAGCTTTAAGACATGTACGGGATATTCTAGATATGGTGGAGTGTGTACAAAGATTGTGAGTCGGTCAATATAGAATCGATCACTCCTAGAAGAGGAGATCGCATCCTGTGAATTCTCATCTCTAGATGATTCAAAAAATATTTTTTGGCCAAGAGCAGTGCTCATTAGGAAATGAGTTCACTGAATTGACTCGCCGATAGAGAATATCTTATGAAAGCCTTACTTGTATGTCAAAAAATGGTTCTCTAAGTGGGAGTTGTGCATATGATTCTTCAACCTGAGATCACCATCAAATCTTATGCATATGAATCCATATTTTGGTTCATACCCAAGTATAGTTTTAAGACATGTATGGGTGTTGCTCCTAGATTGATTTTGATGATTACAAAACAGATTGAAGGGATACAAATATTTTTTATTTTGAAAAAGTCTTTATGCTCTTCAGGGGCAAAATCATAATTTTACCAAAACCCTGATTTAATGGTATCATTTGGTAGAACAAAAGATTTGTGATCTATTGGTGTAAATCTCATTGTTTTTGGACTTATATTTTTGAAGTTATGAATATTTGAAGTCCATGAGTCGACTCATGAGTCAACTCATGGCACAATGAGCTGCTTGGCACGCTAAAATTTCTGTTGGCACACTACTTTTTTGGCTTGGCACGACTTGTGAGTCGACTCATGAGTCGACCCACAAGGCATGAGTCGACTCATGAGTCGACCTCTGCTAGTTTGGGCCAAAAATTCCAGAAACCTCATTTTCTGGCTGTTGCAACAGAGGTCGACTCATGAGTCGACCCCTGAAGCATGAGTCGACTCATGAGTCGACCCCTGCGACGGGTTTTGTCAGCAACGGCTAGTTTTTAACCCATTTTAGTTGCTTTTAATGCTCATTCAAAGTGCTCTAACGGCTCTTTTTCTGCCTAGAATATTTTTCTTTGTTTCTTAAAGCTATAAAAGGTTTCAAAAGGTGGAAAATAAGTAAGAGATTTGAAAGAGAAAAGCAAGACATTAAGAAGAGAAAGAAGAGCATTCAAGAGGGCATTTAAGAGCATTCAAAAGAGAGGGTTTCTCAAGCCAACTTTTCAACCTTAATCAAGAGCTCATTTAAAGCCTTCAAGAAGCCTTCAATCAAAGCTCACCAACTCCTCAAGCGTTCATTCAACTCTTCATCCACTTTGAGGAATTCCAAAAGGGACTTCTTCACTTGAGTAAAGTGTATTTAAAGTTATATTCGCTCATTAAAGGAGCTTTTCTTGTACTTATTTGTGCGATAACTGTTTTACTCTTTGTGAGTGATTGTTTTTGTTTTGGAGGGGTTTCAAAATAAGGGAAGGTTGATCCAAACCTGAAATCGAAGTGTATTGGGTTGACTTGTACCCGAGAAACAAGTGGACTAGCTTGGGATAGCTAGTATCGGAGTTTCCGATGTTTGTATTCGGGTTGAATACAAGTATAGTGGATTGGAATTCCCAAGTAGGAGCTTGGGGAGTGGATGTAGGTGCAAGGTTGGCACCGAACCACTATAAATCCTTGTGTTTGTGGTGTGCTTCATTGTTTCTCTTTAACTCTTCATTATTTCCTTGCATTCTTGCTTTAGGTAATTAATCTTGAACTAAAGTCTTTCTCCTCATTCATCAAGCTTTTGACAAATACTTTTCATAAGTAATTAGTTAAGCTTAAAATTTTTAGAAACCCAATTCACCCCCCCTCTTGGGTTGCATAGCTGGGCAACAAGTGGTATCAGAGCCCGGTGCTCTAGCCCTTCTTTGATCTAAACAATCAAAGAGCCAAAGATCTATGGCAACCCATGTCGGTACTTCTCTAGCCGAGGGGCAATCCACCAATCGACCTCCACTTTTCAATGGGTCTAATTACACCTATTGGAAAGCTCAGATGAAGATATTCATACAAGCACTCGACTATGATATGTGGAGTATCATAGTGAACGATCCTCACACACCCACCAAGATTATAGATGGTGAGGAGTCAACCAAACCCGAGAAAGAATGGGATGAAGTTGATAAGAAATTGGCACAATTAAATGCTAAAGCTATGAATGTTCTTTATTGTGCACTTGATGCAAATGAATTTAATCGCATTTCTACTTGTGCATCTGCTAAAGAAATATGGGATAGGTTAGAAGTAACCCATGAGGAAACAAATCAAGTAAAAGAGTCTAAAATAAACATGCTTGTGCATAAATATGAATTGTTTAAAATAGAGCATGATGAGTCCATAACTGCTATGTTTACTCATTTTACTGATATAATTAATGGTTTGAAGAGTCTTGGCAAATCTTATACTAACAGTGAGCTTGTAAGGAAGATTCTCAGGTCATTGCCAAGAACTTGGGAAGCCAAGGTGACTGCCATCCAAGAAGCAAAGGACTTGAACACTCTACCTCTAGAAGAGCTTCTTGGATCCTTGATGACTCATGAGCTTAGCATGAAGCAACATCAAGAGGATGAAGTCAAAAAGAAAAGAACCATTGCCCTCAAATCTACAGCTTCTCCTGATGAAGAAACTGATGACACAGAAGATGAAGAACAGGATGAAGAGATGGCACTCATCATCCGGAGATTCAAAAAATTTCTAAGAAAAAGGAAACAGGAGATGAGAAAGAGGCCATTCACAAAAGGAGAACAAAGCAAAGAGAAAGAGAAAGATCAACCCCTTATATGCTACGAGTGCAAGAAGCCGGGACATTTCAAATCCGAATGTCCACAACTGAAGAAAGGTCCCAAAAAGTTCAAGAAGAAGGCAATGATGGCCACATGGAGTGCGAGTGATGACTCAAGCTCCGATGAGGAAACCTCAACAGAACAAGCCAACCTGTGCCTTATGGCACACGAAAATGAGGTAATTTCTGAAATCCCTAGTGAATTTACTTTTGAAGAATTGCATGAAGCATTCTATGATTTAATTGATGAATTAAAGAAACTAGAGATGAAAAACAAAGAACTGAAATTGAAAAATCAGTCCTTAGTAAAACAAGCTGAAAGCCTTTCAATTAAAAAATCCACCTTGCTTCAAGAAAATCAAAGCTTAAAGAATGAAATTAACAAGCTGAAACCTATAGTAGATAAGTTCACCTTAAGTTCAAACAAACTAAATATGATTCTTGATAATCAAAAAGCCGTATATGATAAGGCTGGACTTGGCTATAACCCCTTGAAGAAACAAAAATTTCTGAAAAATATTTATGTAAATTATTCAAGTAACAAGTCTACAAATATTACTTGTTTCAAATGTGGTAGAATAGGACATAAATCATACACATGCCTTTTTAACAAATCTGCAAACACAACTATAAGGAAAATATGGGTTCCAAAAGGAACCATTTTGACTAACCAAAAAGGATCCAAGAAAGCTTGGGTACCTAAAATAAAAACTTGACTTTTGCTTGCAGGTGTGTCTAGCATCCCAAGGAGGAAACAGGAAATGGTATCTTGATAGTGGATGCTCGAGACACATGACTGGTGATGAATCACAATTCATCACGCTTGATGCTAAGGATGGAGGGATGGTCACCTTTGAAGATAATGGCAAAGGAAAGATCATCAGGATAGGTAACATTGGTATCACTCTCTCCAAATACATTGAAAGTGTTTTGTTAGTTAAAGGTTTAAAGCATAACTTACTTAGCATTAGTCAATTTTGTGATAAAGGGTATAAAGTTGTTTTTGAATCATCTGTTTGTATTGTGACTAGTTCTATTAACGATGGCATTAAATTTATAGGACATAGGCATGGCAATATTTATATGGTAGATTTAAATGATTTAGCCAAATTAGACATGCAATGTCTAGTATCCTTGAATGCTAAAGTTAATGAGACTAGTTGGCTTTGGCATCGTAGACTTGCACACATTAGCATGCATTCTCTTTCAAAATTAATTAAGAAAGAATTAGTTCTTGGTTTGCCAAAACTGAATTTTGAAAAGGATAGAATTTGTGATGCATGCCAATTAGGTAAACAAACTAGAGTTTCATTTAAATCCAAAAATATTATTTCAACTTCTAGACCTTTAGAGCTTTTGCATATGGACTTATTTGGACCAACTAGAACCACTAGTCTAGGAGAAAAATGATATGGTTTTGTAATTATAGATGATTACTCTTGTTTTACTTGGGTTTTCTTTTTGGCACACAAAGATGAAACTTTTCATATTTTCACTAAATTTCACCGAAAAGTCATTAATGAAAAATGATTTTCAATTCAAAATATTAGAAGTGATCATGGAACTGAATTTGAAAATCAAGACTTTGAAAATTTTTGTGATGAAAATGGAATTGGCCATAACTTCTCTGCTCCTAGGACACCCCAACAAAATGGGGTAGTTGAAAGGAAAAACAGAATCTTAGAAGAAATGGCCCGTACCATGCTTTGTGAAAGCAACCTTCCAAGATATTTTTGGGCGGAAGTAATTAACACAGCATGTTACATTTTAAATCGTGCTTTGATTAGACAATTTTTAAAGAAAACCCCCTATGAACTTTGGAAAGGAAGAAAACCAAATATTGCATATTTTCATGTTTTTGGTTGCCGATGTTTTGTATTAAATAATGGCAAAGAAAGACTTGGTAAATTTGATACAAAATCTGATGAAGCAATCTTTCTAGGTTACTCCTCCACTAGTAAAGCATTTAGAGTTTTTAACAAAAGAACTTTAGTAGTTGAGGAGTCCATACATGTTGTTTTTGATGAATCTAACGATCTTCCTTCAAGGAAGAATGAGGGTGTTGATGATGCAGATCCACTAATAGAAGGTATGAAGGAGATCACTCTGAAAGATTCAGCAACTCCAGAAGACAAGGATCAAGAAGACAAACAAGATGAGAGAGGTGAAGAAATTCAAGAACAACCTCAAGGTACAAATGACCTACCCAAGGAATAGAGGTATGTTCACAACCACCTTAAGGAGTTAATTATTGATGATCCTATGCATAGGGTAAAAACTCATTCTTTACTTAGAGATGTATTTAATCATTGTGCTTTTGTATCTCATCTTGAACCTAAAACTTTTGAAGAAGCTGAAAATGATCATAATTGGATTAATGCAATGCAAGAGAAACTTAATCAATTTGAAAGAAATAATGTTTGGACCTTAGTATCAAGACCTAAAAATTATTCAATAATTGGCACAAAATGGGTCTTTAGAAACAAATTAGATGAGCATGGTAATGTAATTAGAAATAAAGCAAGACTGGTTGCTAAAGGATATAATCAAGAAGAAAGAATTGATTTTGATGAAACCTTTGCACCTGTTGCTAGATCAGAAGCTATTAGACTTCTACTTGCGTATGCTTGCTTTATGAAATTCAAATTATTTCAAATAGATGTTAAAAGTGTATTTTTAAATGGATATATTGCTGAAGAAGTCTATGTAGAACAACCCCCAGGATTTGAAAATCATGCTTTTCCTGATCATGTTTTTAAATTAAATAAAGCTTTATATGGATTAAAACAAGCACCTAGGGCTTGGTATGATAGACTAAGTAATTTTTTACTAAATAATGGTTTTTCAAGAGGTAATGTAGATACAACCCTCTTTATTAAAAGAAATCAAAATGATATGTTAGTTATACAAATTTATGTTGATGACATAATTTTTGGGTCTACTAATGAATCTCTTTGTCAAGACTTTGCTAAGCTTATGCAGGGGGAGTTCGAGATGAGCATGATGGGAGAACTTACCTTCTTCCTCGAACTCCAAATCAAACAAACAAAAGAGGGAATCTCCATCACCCAAAGCAAGTACACCAAGAAACTACTCAAAAGATTTGGAATGGAGAACTCCAAACCAATTGGCACACCAATGAATCCCTCATGTAAGCTTGACAAGGATGATGAAGGTAAATGTGTAGACTTAAAATACTATAGAGGTATGATTGGCTCATTATTATATTTAACTGCAAGTAGGCCTGATATCATGTTCAGTGTTTGTTTATGTGCTAGATATCAATGTAATCCTAAAGAATCTCATTTGAATGCTGTCAAAAGAATCCTTAGATACTTGAATGGTACTCAAACTCTAGGGTTATGATACTCTAAGGACTCACAAATTGATTTGTTAGGATATTCAGATGCTGATTTTGCTGGATGTAAATTAGATAGAAAAAGCACAAGTGGAACTTGCCAATTTTTTGGAGTTAACCTAATCTCATGGTTTAGCAAGAAACAAAATTTGGTAGCACTGTCTACGGCTGAGGCCGAATACATTGCAGCCGGAAGTTGTTGTGCTCAAATCTTGTGGATTAAGCAACAACTCGAAGACTTTGGAATCAAACTTAATGGAACACCAATAAGATGTGACAACACAAGTGCCATAAATCTATCTAAAAATCCTATTCAACACTCAAGATCCAAACATATTGAAATAAGACATCACTTTATAAGAGAACATGTTCAAAACAAAAATATAATTCTTGAATATGTTTGCACTGAAAATCAATTAGCTGATATCTTTACAAAGGCCCTTAGTGAGGACAGATTCTGTGAAATTAGGAGAAATCTTGGAATTCTTGATCCATATGCCTAAATATTTCTCAATTTTCAAAGATTTGATGTCAAAAATTCTTAGAGCTCAATTTCCATCATCTATCTAGGTCCCAAAAGCTCAAGTTTATCATTATCAAAACTTGTCTCTGAGCAAAACTCCTTCTTCCAAAATTTCAAATTTTTCTAGAATTTATTCATATTTTTTCTGAATTTCTGAACTTCATGAGTCGACCTCCATGAGTCGACTCAATGGCAAACTTGTAATTTCTTCAAACTTCCCACGGGCTCCTTATTTTTATTTGGGATCCTATTCGTGAGCCAACCCATTCCTTCATCTTCCTCCTTCCAAAAACTGACTTCCCCATTTCCATTTGCTCCAAATCCAAGGATCTAGCTCGAGGCACTTCTCCCTCCTCCTCTCCACCATAAATCGCCACCTTGGAAAAGAGATTTTTGTGCTTTCTCCCTTTGTTTGACACGGTTGGAGCGTGCCCTAGCACTCCATCGTTCTTCTCAAATCCACCTCTTCTCTCCACCAAAATCCCTCTCCACTCTCTTGCAATCCATTTTCCACTCATCCACTTGATCCTCCAAGTCTCTTTGCCTGCTTCTGTGGTGAATATGGCTCCGAAAATGAAGCTTCCCCAAAGAAGAAAGTCAGTCCATGAGCTAGAAGAAAATATCCGAAAGAAAAGGCAAGCTGCTCAGTCCTCCACTGCCCCCACTCCAGCTTCAGTGTCAGCTCAAGGTCCTTCTCAATCATCTCTAAGCCCCAGTAAGAATCCTCTATCTGATAGGAAAGTTGAAACCGGAAAGAATGTAGATTTTCGGTTCTTTGAAAAAGAGGGTTTTACATTTGGAACTAAGATTAAAAACCAAGGATGGGTTTCTATTGCTCCCTTAAGGAAGTCACTTATGTTGACTTAGTTAGAGAATTCTATCAGAATTTGCATTATGGGAATGGGTCAGTGACTTCAACAGTCAAGGGTATTGATATTTGTTTGGATCCTAGTATTTTGGGAGAAATACTACATCTGCCTAGTGAGGGTTACTCTTATATGGAACTCCCAGTAAAAGAAGAGGGGATCAGTGTTATTCTAGGGGGAACTTACTCAGGGAGTTTAAATAAATTGGAAGCAAAGATTTTGTCTATTGAGATGAGGATCCTACATCAGATGGTAACGAAGCTCTTCTTTCCTAGGAGTGGTAGGCATGATTTACTTTTCAGCAGAGATGTTTGCATTATGTTTCATGTCATCACTCAAACCCCCCTGAACCTCCCTGCACTAATGATAGAGGCCATGAGAGAGACTTTGAACAGATCCAAGGCACACTTGCCTTTTGGTATGGCCCTTACTCGAGTTTTTAGGAGGTTTGGAGTTAGCTGTGAGGGGGAGGCATCTACTAAGCTCTCTCATGTAGACACTTTCAACCAACACACCCTGCACCGAATGGAATTTACAAAGACTGATGGTGGTTGGATCAAAGGCTCTGAGGAGAGAGCTGAGGAGAGAGCTGAAGACAGAGCTGAAGAAGAAGGTCCATCATCTCCTATCCATGACTTCAGGGCAGCATCACCAGATATCCAGTTCATTCCAGATCCAGAGGCTGGCCCTTCTGAGTTCACCAGGATGCCCACACCAGTGTATCAGCCAGAGACCAGAGCACCTCCATTAGAGTTCAGACTGGCTGATGATCAGATCGAGCAGATATCACAGCGTGTAGCTTCTTTGCTATCTAGTCAGTGGAGCAGTACTACATTTGCACCAGGGGCCACTTCTTCTGATCAGACCATGACTCCCCATATCTCCACTGTGTTTCAGATGATATCAGATCAGTCCATCCGGATTCAGCAGCTTGAGGACACCGTCTGGAGACTGACTGGCAGAGTTCTTGACTTGCAGGGGCAAGTCCTAGCTTTGGCCCATCCTCAGCCACAGGAGTCCACTATTGAGGTCACAGACCTCACTGCAGAGGCTGGCAGGCTCAGAGGTGCACTGGAGGGTGGATATGAGTTACTGAGGAGAGAGATCCGAGGATCGAGTAAGCATGCATCCACTCAGTTCACTGCTCTACTTCAGTCTGTTTCCAGAGCACTGAACGTACTTGATTCCATCAGACTCACTCTTTCTGTTCAGTCCTTAGCCTCTCAGCGTTCTCAGCCTCCCAGTTCATCTCGCTCTCCTGCTCGTGCCAGAGGCAGACGGGGTAGAGGGCGCACTTCTGGTCGAGATCCATCAGCTCCTCATCCCATATCTGACGACTCCGATCCTTCTAGTCATGATCTTTACTAGATCCTAGGTGTTAGTGTCTTGTTCTAGGATTTGTATTTTGGGGCCATGTATTGACATTAGCCGGTTGACTTTTATATTATGAACTATGTATTGAAACAATTATGGTTTTATGGTATCATCTTTTACTTATATTTCTACCTTTTGTAATGATGTCAATCATCTTTTGGTTTTATATATTCTCCTTGTTGAAATATTATCTTCTCTTTGTTGATGATTGCTGTTAATAATTGCTGTATTAAGGGGGAGCAAACATCAATGCTAAACTCTAAAGGGGGAAAAATTAAAGAATATTTCAGAAAAAGAGGGCGAGTTAACCATGTTTGATGATGTCAAAAAGGGAGAGAAATTAAACAAAAAGCAACCCATCAAAAGCAAAACTACAAATTATGAGAAATTAATGAATGAATTGGAGAATTTAAAGAACAATATCAAAAGTACAATGCTAAGTACAATTACAATGCTAAGTACAATTATAATGCACATAAATAACTTTTAAATTACTTCTTTACATATGCTCTGATCTGCTTTAAAAATTTAAATATGCTCTGATATGCTTTAAAATTCCAACTTGCTCTGATACATCTGTTGAAATTTTACTTGCTCTGATACATCTTAAAATTCTTAACTTGCTCTGATACATTGTAAAATTTCTTTTTCTCTTGCTCTGATACATCTTAAACTTAAAATGCTCTAATACACTTTCCAAATCAACTCTTAAATATGCTTTGGCACACATAATTATTTTTGCTCTGATACTAAAACTAAAATCAAATGAGAATGAGCAAATTTTCAAAATACAGCTTGCTCTGATAAGAAAAATAAATTTTCTGCTCTAACACCAAAATCATAATCCAATGAGCATATCTTCAAATCTTTAAGCAAATGGGCAAACTATTTATCCATATGACCATTTGTATCACATGCCAAAAGAATCATACTCTTTTCAAGCATACGCACCTATAATGCATTCTTTTGAAATTCATGATTTACATAAATGCTTTTGTTCATGTGTTTTGTCATCATCAAAAAGGGGGAGATTGTTGCTCCTAGATTGATTTTGATGATTACAAAACAGATTGAAGGGATACAAATATTTTTTATTTTGAAAAAGTCTTTATGCTCTTCAGGGGCAAAATCATAATTTTACCAAAACCCTGATTTAATGGTATCATTTGGTAGAACAAAAGATTTGTGATCTATTGGTGTAAATCTCATTGTTTTTGGACTTATATTTTTGAAGTTATGAATGTTTGAAGTCCATGAGTCGACTCATGAGTCAACTCATGGCACAATGAGCTGCTTGGCATGCTAAAATTTCTGTTGGCACGCTACTTTTTTGGCTTGGCATGGCTTGTGAGTCGACTCATGAGTCGACCCACAAGGCATGAGTCGACTCATGAGTCGATCTTTGCTAGTTTGGGCCAAAAATTCCAGAAACCTCATTTTCTGGCTGTTGCAACAGAGGTCGACTCATGAGTCGACTCCTGAAGCATGAGTCGACTCATGAGTCGACCCCTGCGACGGGTTTTGTCAGCAACGGCTAGTTTTTAACCCGTTTTAGTTGCTTTTAATGCTCATTCAAAGTGCTCTAATGGCTCTTTTTCTGCCTAGAATGTTTTCCTTTGTTTCTTAAAGCTATAAAAGGTTTCAAAAGGTGAAAAATAAGTAAGAGATTTGAAAGAGAAAAGCAAGACATTAAGAATAGAAAGAAGAGCATTCAAGAGGGCATTCAAGAGCATTCAAAAGAGAGGATTTCTCAAGCCAACTTTTCAACCTTAATCAAGAGCTCATTTAAAGCCTTCAAGAAGCCTTCAATCAAAGCTCACCAACTCCTCAAGCGTTCATTCAACTCTTCATCCACTTTGAGGAATTCCAAAAGGGGCTTCTTCACTTGAGTAAAGTATATTTAAAGTTATATTCGCTCATTAAAGGAGCTTTTCTTGTACTTATTTGTGCGATAACTGTTTTACTCTTTGTGAGTGATTGTTTTTATTTTGGAGGGATTCCAAAACAAGGGAAGGTTGATCCGAACCTGAAATCGGAGTGTATTGGGTTGACTTGTACTCGGAAAACAAGTGGACTAGCTTGGGATAGCTAGTGTCAGAGTTTCCGACGTTTGTATTCGGGTTGAATACAAGTATAGTGGATTGGAATTCTCAAGTAGGAGCTTGAAGAGTGGATGTAGGTGCAAGGTTGGCACCGAACCACTATAAATCCTTGTGTTTGTGGTGTGCTTCATTGTTTCTCTTTAACTCTTCATTATTTTCTTGCATTCTTGCTTTAGGTAATTAATCTTGAACTAAAGTCTTTCTCCTTATTCATCAAGCTTTTGACAAATACTTTTCATAAGTAATTAGTTAAGCTTAAAATTTTTAGAAACCCAATTCACCCCCCCTCTTCGGTTGCATAGCTGGACAACAATGGGATATTTTGGATATGATGGAGTGTGTACAAAGATTGTGAGTCGGTCAACATAGAATCGATCACTCCTAGAAGAAGAGATCGCATCTTGTGAATTCTCATCTCTAGATGATTCAAGAAAAGTCTTTTGGCCAAAAGCAATATGAAGATTAAAAAGAATTTTTAATACTTTACTATTATAGTTATCATTGGTTGATGGAGAATCGATATGAATATATATTTGAGTTTGACATAATTTCATACTCATGAACATATTCGAGATGCAGGAATGATCGAAGGATTGATTGCATAGTAACTTACCATTGAAGGATATATTTGATATTTTTATCAAATTTTATATTTTTTAGATGGTCATGATATATTGCTAGATATCAATTTTGACTTGTAGGTTTGATCGAATTAAAGAATTTAATTCGATCATCAATTAAAGAGGGTTATAATTACCGAACTTGGATTAGCTCTTTTGGACCTTAATGGATTAGGAGTCTAATCAAATTAGGTCTACTTGCATCTGGATCTACTGCTGGTTAGAGGTAGAACCCAATGGGTCACACACATAAGAAAATTGGCCAAAGACCCTTTTGATAAAGTTGATTAAAATTTTGGATCCAATCAGGATTTCTGGTAAGCATGTTAGCACGTATGGAAACCCTAGCTCCTTAGGAGATCAAATTTGATCTCAATCCTTGTAATTTGGCTAATCCAATTTTATGAATAATTGGGTTAGGTCATGCCACCTGGAGGCAGCCCAAAAGGGGATGCCTCATTTCATGTGAATGCCAAAACCAAGAGTCCTTTTGGTTGAGGACTCTTGGTGCAAAATTGGGAGGAGTGCATGTGCTCTCTTTTTTGGCATATAGAAGGATCAAGAGTCCTTCTATTTTGGATCTCTAACTCATATGGAAATAAGATCAGAACCCACCTGGCATACCATTTAAAGTATGAAAAATCCTTTAGGATTGGTGTGGAAAGTCTTCTGGAGGTGAGGCGCGCGCAAGGTGTTCCTTGGTCATGCGAAGAGATGCGAGACTCCTTCTATTTTAAGGAGTCTTAGGCAACACTATTATCTGATACTTTTTCTAATAAGGATCAGATTTAAATCCTAATTTTTTGAGATAAATATGAAAATTTATTAGATAATGGAGCATTACTTTTGACACCCTTTATTGGGCATGCGCACGCAATAGAAGAAAGACTCACACGACTCTTCATGTTGAGAGTCCTTCTGCTGTTGGAATTCCTGCTCAAATGAGGGATCCTTTCTAAATATCTTTTCTATTTGAATTTAGATTCAAATAAGAAAGTATGTGGCAAATTTTTATGCTGATCTGAAAGGGGAATGGATGCAAAAGTGACCCTTCACTGGGCACACGTGCAGGGGAGAGTGAATGGCCATGTCTGAAACCAGATAAGTCCTTCTGCTTGAAGGCTCTCTAGTTATCTGATATACTGATTCAATAAGGATGTGGCTTCTTTATTTGCACCTCCTCTATTGCTATAAATAGGAGGTAGTAGATGAATTGATCACTCAATTCTTACATTCCTTATCCACTCTCTCTCTCCCTCTCTTACAACTCTAGGGTTTAGGACAAATGCTTGTTCTTTTAAGACAAACCTATTCCTAATAGCTCTATGGGTTTAAGAGGTCTAGAAGAAGGTGGTCAGATCTAGTGGGAGGTTCTGAGAGGTCCAAACTCAAGTCTAGAGGAAGGTCTGATTGATTGATGGCTAGTCAAGTTCTAGGGGCTAGAACTTTTGAAGCAAGGTGAAGGAGGAGTGTTGTCTTTGGTCTAATTTTTGTATAGATCATCATTGGAGGGTAGACAACTAGATTGTTGAAAAATCAGATAAGCAGCATGTATAGATTTTAAAATTTTTGATTGCAGTGAAAAAATGATTGGGTTAAACCCTTTAACCCCGCATGCATAAGATCATATCTAATGCTACCCATACCCAGGAGAAAAGACATACATATATAATCTAAAATTAAAAGCAAGTATGAGATCAAATCTCAATACCTTAGCATGGATAGATTCATAAATTCTCGAGCCGTACACGTGTCCGACCTCTACGGGTATCCACTGGGATCAATCTTGAACTGATCTTTTTGTAGTAGATTTTTTTTCTTCAAGTAGAATCTCAGCCTTAAGAACCTCGATCAACTCCTTGATCTAGACTGCGGAATCAACTTCTTGATCTAGCAGCCTTTTTTCTATGTTCCTCACTGAAGATGGACTACACCTCAACTCTTGGCATGTGAAAGATAGGATGCCTAACCTTTGGGCATGGGAAGGAGAAGAGGAAGGAGAGGAGGCATGGAGAGGAGAGAGGGAGAATTTTTGTTTCAAAAAATTTCAACTAACTAGAAATCTTAAGAGACCTTCTCTATATATAGGCTCTATCTTGACTCAAAAGAGGAATCCAATTAACTTAAAAAGATATATCCTTATCTCATAAGAATACTCTACCTTTTTAATCTGATTTTTTTTCAATAAAATCTGACTTAATTGGCATGTAATCAGCCCTTTTAGACAAATATAAGGGGCACCCCATCTCACATAGGGCAGGTAGTTGGGGCGCCAACACTTGTTGGTGCCCCTTTAGGGTTTCCTGACAAATGAGAAGGGGTGTGGCCCCTCTCTCTCTCTCCTCCATGCCAATCTATAAGAGGGGGTGGGCCCCTCTTGCCATATCCAAGGGGTTGGCACCCCCTGGTCTTGCCAAAAAGAGAAGAAGGCACCACCCTTCTTTCCTTCTATTTCACACATCACTTAGAGATAATTAGGAGATAATATAGCGATAATGAGGAGATAATTCATGCCAACTCATTAACATAATCCAATCCTCTTGGGCTCATAATTAGGAGTCCAATTAAATCCAAAAAGATTTAAGTTAGGTTCAAAGCTATGGACTTGATCCAATTGAAGTTCTGAGAAGAATTAGGTTTAACCATGTGCTAGTATGGTTCTTTTAAACTTAATAGGATTTCAATAAATCCTAACCCAATTAGAACTTCATAAGCCCAATTAGCAAATTCAAGATTAAATCTCTTAATGTATGACCCCATAGGTTCTATTCTATCTGGTAGTGAGATATATTGTGATCTTTATCACAATATCATCGAAACTCTTTTCGATGGATTGGAATATTTTCAATTCTATCCTTCGAGGGTCATCGATCATCAAGATGACGCATGATGAGTCCTATAATTCATCAATGACACCTAGCACTATGTAGTGGTAACCCAGTAGAATAAAAGTATGAATCTCTAGGTGTAGTTATCGTATGATTCAGTCATTCTATCATGAGTCCCGACTGGATAGAGATCATGCAGAACTTGTCAGACCTCATTGTCAGTCATATGTCAGATTGACTCGATTCAAGTTTATTTATGAATCTCGTGAAAACTCTTTTTCAGTATTTATACTTACTTTGGCCAAAACCTTTCTAGACTTAGTCTCACGAATCGTATAGGACTTCTCCTTTTCTATCAAGATCGATAGATTTTTTCTAGGTGTATCCTACTCCAAATGATGAACCTGAACCTACTGAAGCTAACATACACAGTAAGGATCTGAATGGTTAGAGATCAAGGGAACATGCAGTCAAACCCAGTAGCCTCGCTACGAATAGTCAATGACACCGTAGGTCAAAGGATCACTCACACCATTGCAGCATCGAGAAGACCACTGATGAATGAGTAGACATTTATGTGATTTCTCGTGTTGGTCATACTTAGTGTAAGTTGTTCTTTAATAACCACCCGCACCCTCACCCCAGTGTCCCTATACTGTAGACTCAAGACTTATCTGCTCATAAGGGAGGTGAACTGTGCATCAATCTTGAATGGATTGATCACTGTTCTCTGTGACAATCTTTTGATCAGGAGTATTTAGAAATTAATCACTAATTAATGTATGTCTCAAATTCTTAACTCTTTAAGAATATACAAAAATCATCTTTGTTAATTTTTAGGATAAATCATGGACACATAAACATGATTGGAAAGAAAAAGCTCTTTATTGATAATAAAAAGTTACAAGTATAAGTTTAAGCTCTGAAATTACAAAATACGTCAGCCAATAATTAGCTTCTAGGACACAAATCTAACAAACTCTCACTTTACCCAAAGCCAATTGGCCATATACCTAAGATCTATCATCTCAAGATGAGCTTCGATCTTCTGCTGGCTGAGAGGCTTGATTAGCGGATTTGTCATATTTAGCGCGAAGTCGACTCTCTGTACCTTGACAAACTTCTTCTCGAGATATTCACATATGGTGTGAAACCACTGCTCTATATGCTTGGACTTCTGATGAGATCTGGGCTCCTTAACGAGGGCTATGACACCGTTGTTGTCGCAGTATAGTGCAATGATATCTGATGGCATCACATCCAGCTCCACAATAATTTTTTTTAACCAAAAGGCTTCCTTGGTAGCTTCAGAGGTGGCAATGTGCTCAGCTTCCATAGTCGAATCTGCAATGATCAGTTGCTTGAAATTCTTTCAACTAACCGCACCATCATTACATAAGAAGATACATCCTGATGTAGACTTTCTATTATCGACATCAGTTATAAAGTCTGGATCGATGTATCCCTCAACTTTTAGCTCCAATCCTTCACTAAAAACTAACATCAAATTCTTAGTCCTTTTTAAGTACTTAAAGATGTTTTTAACAGTAATCTAGTATTCTTCACCTGGATTCATCTGATATTTGCTCGTGACACTCATGGCAAGTGCTAAATCGGATGTGTACATGACATATATGAGGCTCCCTATTGTCGAAGCATAAGGGATTTTGCTCATGCGTTGGATCTCCTTAAGTGTGTTGGGACACATCTTCTTGGAGAGATGAATGCTATGTCTAAGGAGCAAAAGATTCCTCTTGAAGTTTTTCATACTGAACCTCTTCAGCATTTTCTCTATGTACATTCGCTGTGAGAGTCCTATCATCCTCTTAGATCTATCTCTATAGACCTTTATACCAAGAATGTAGGAAGCTTCTCCTAGGTCTTTAATAGCGAACTCTTTCGACAACCATACTTTAACCGACGTCAGCATGGGAATATCATTTTCAATTAAGAGGATGTGATCCACGTACAATACGAGGAATGTGACAATGCTTCCACTGACCTTTTTATAGACACACGGCTCCTCTTCATTTTTGATGAAATCAAATATTTTGATCATATCATTGAAGCGAGTGTTCCAACTTTGAAATGCTTGTTTAAGTCCATATATGGACCTTTGCAGCTTGCAGACCTTGTGATCACTATCACTGGATGTGAAATTCAAAGGCTACTCCATATAGATATCTTCCTTAAGATATCTATTTAGGAAGGTAGTTTTCACATCCATCTGTCAAATTTTATAATCATGTAAGACTGCTTTTGTAAGCAGAGTATGATGGATTTTAGCATGGCTACGGGTGAAAAAGTTTCATGATAGTTAATGCCTTTGCATTGACTATAATCTTTCATAACTAGCCTTGCCTTATAGGTCTCTATTTTACCATCCAACTTAATTTTTTTTTATAAATTCATTTACATCCAATAGGTACAACACCTTCAGATAGATCTACTAAGGACCAAACCTGATTGGAATGCATGGAGTCAATTTTTAACTTCATCACTTTCATCCATTTCTCGGAGTCTATATCTAACATTGCCTCATTGTAGATCTTGGGATCATTTCTAATATCTCTATCTCCTATAAGGAATGCTTCCTCTAAATCCTCTGTAAGAATATCAAGTACCTTTCAGGAGGATGGAAGATCCTACTTGATCTACGAGGTGGAGGAGGTATCACATCTACTGGCTCATTATTGAGTTCAGATTTTTAGACTCGATGATATTTAGAGACTTTCTCTTCGAGCTCAATCTTCCTCTCACTGCCTCCATCTTGGATAAATTATTTTTTCAAGAATATGGCATGACGGCTCGCAATCACATTATGATCTTCAGAAAGATAGAAGTAGTATCCCATGATTTTCTTAGGATACCCTATAAAGCGAGCCCTAAAGGATCTAACCTCTAACTTGTCTGCTTGCTGTCGCTTGATATGGGCCGGACATCTCCAAATCTTGAGGTACCCAAAGTTAGCTTCTTACTATGCCATAACTCATACGATGTGGTAGGAACAGATTTAGAGAGAACCTGATTCAAAAGATGAATCGTAGAGAGAAATGTATGTTCTTAAAGAAAGACAGGAAGGTTTGTGAAACTCATCATGGATCGGATCATATCTAATAGGATTCGATTCTTTTTTTTGGATACCTCATTGAGCTAAGACATCCCTGGAGGTGTCTACTGTGAGACTATGCCATTATTCTTGAGATAGATCTAAAATTCTCCACTGAGGTATTTTTCTCCTCGATCTGATCGAAGAATCTTTGTGAGTTTTTCGGTCTATTTTTTTACTTCATGTCTTAACTTTATGAACTTTTCAAAAGCTTCAAACTTTCGGTACATCAAATACACAAATCCATATCTGAAAAATCATCGATAAAAGTTATGAAGTAGATATAGCCACCCCTGACTTGTACATTGAATGGACCATACATATTAGTGTGTACCAGGACTAATATCTCAGTGGCCATTTTCTCTTAAACCACAAAGGGCAGCTTGGCCATTTTTTTTTAAAAACACGATTCACAAACTGGATAAGACTTGAAAGTCAATGATCCGAGAAGACCATCTTTCTCTAGTTTGTTGAGTCTGTCTTCTCTAATATGGCCTAGCCTAAGGAGCCACAGATACTTTTGGTTAATCCTATCTCTAGGTCTTTTAGATTCTATGATATTCACAACTTGTTCATTAATATTTACACTCGCATCTATATGCAAATGGTAAAGACTGTCAATCAAAAAAGTATATGCAATAATTTTATTTTCAAAATAAATTGAACACATGTCTTTATTGAAATGAAAATAATAATTATCCTGTGCCAGTACAAAGATGGAAATCAAATTCTTACTGGCTACAGATACATAATAGCAGTCTTTTAAAATTAAACTAAGTCCTAACGGTAGTCGCAGAGGGTAGATCCCGACGGCCACAGTAGCAAACTTTGCTCTATTGTTGACTCGGAGAGTGATCTCGCCTTCCCTCAATCCTTTTACTTCTTCAAGATCCTGCATAAAAGTATACAAATAAGCACTTGATTTAGAATCTAGAATCCAACTAGAAGAAGATAAAATCGTTAGATTAGTTTCAATAACGAGCATATCAGATGTACCTTCAGAAGGCCCATCCTTCTTTCTGCTCTTGACAGTCATCAGGTAGGTCTGACAGTTCCTCCTTCAGTGGCCTTCGACATTGCAATGAAAATACTTTCCTTTGTCATCGGCCTTCTTCGAAACCTGCTTTTGGGACTTGGCCTCATTCTTCTACTTCTTCATAGGCTTTTTCTTCTTCTTAAAAGAAGACTTTTTTTTGGAGGAAGCCCGCTTCACAGTTGGAACTGTATCCCTTAAACTTTTCAAGGTGCCCTCTGCTGTTACCTGTATATTCAATAACTCGGACAAAGTGCTATCGATTTTATTCATATGGTAGTTCATAATGAACTATCCATACGAATCAGAAAGAGACAAGAGGATCAGATCCACCTGCAATTCCTTGTCCATATTCATCTCGAGCTTTTGAAGCTCCTCGATATCCTTGATCATTGTCAAATAATGATCATTGATGGATTGCCTATTACGCATCTTCACTCTGAAAAGTCTCTAGAAGACCTCAAAGTGAGCTGTGCGACTCTATTCACCATACAACTCTTACAGGTAAGTCAGCATCTCTCTGACAGTTTTCATGTCTTCATACTACTACTGAAGATCATTGGACATGGATGTCAAAATATAACACTTAGCCTTGTTATCTTCGTCCATCCACTTCTCAAGTATGGCTCATTGATCAAGAGATGGACGAGCAGGTAACACAGGTACATCCTGATCAAAGACATGGGTGAGTTTCTCAGGGTTGAGAATGATTCTTAGATTTCTGAGCCAGTCTTTATAGTTGGTACCAATCAACCTATTGGTATCTAGGATATGGGTTAAAGGGTTGGAACTCGTAATGATTATTTATAAAGAGAATAATTTCTAGTTAGATATTTATACTTATACAATTATTTATTCTAGAAACTTTAAAAATAAATAAAGACTCTCACTATTTTCTCGAATCTCTCACACTCCTCGAGTGGAGAAATGAAATCCTATATGCGATCGATTTCAAATGGATACTGTAGTCTCATTAATCTATACACATCTCATCTAACAGTTATTGATGAGCACAGACTAATGAGTGGATAACACTTTGTCCATTACTTCACTAAGTAAGATGCAGTGGGCTTAGTCTTTAAGTCTTGTGGCCTCACCTAACAGTTATTGGCACATTTCTTAGTTAAGTCAGACCCGTCGTTCACCAGCGAATACAAAATCATCATTGGGGCCCTCACCTAACAGTTATTAAGCCCAACCCCATCTCTACCCTAGGACATCAAATGTCAATAGAGTGGTTATACCTTTTCGATGTAATCAAACCAGTCGAGAACGATCAATGTCAGGAAGGCACCCGCATCTCTACAAGATAGAAGACCTCTAGACTTAATATTTAGTGAGAAGATTTAAGTTTAGATATCTTCTAAATTAGTAGATTTGATATCCGACTAATCAAATTCAGATCAACACATCAATATGTCTAACTAGCCTAGTCGGCATGGGTGAACTCGAGTCAACAAGTAACCTAACACGAAATTGAATCTCCCAAGATGGCCCGATAAGTTAAGATGTGTGGGGGTCCCCTGTTGCTTTCCTTAGACACCAATCAAAATTGATCAGGTCAAATAATGAAACTAATTAAATAATCATCATCTAAATACTTGCCTTAGACATCAAATTGGTCATTAGAATCGATCAGGTTAACCTATTGAAATAGATCCGAATCACTAAGTCAAATTCGGTCCTAACTTCATCAACTTACATCAAAATCTGAATCGATGCAACTAATCTATAACTAAACTCAATTTTGAGCCTCTTCGATCGAATCCTAATCAGCCATTAATTAGGTTCAATTAACTGCTCAACATCAAAAATAAATTCTAGCATGATCTAATCAATTAGATCCTAATTATAGTTTGATCATTAGACCTAATTTATTCAACCCATACCCACATACAACAACATAATTTTAGATCTAAAAATAATTTTTAGATTATATTTCATTGCATGCATTAGTAGCTTATGATCTTGAAACTGTTTCAGATCTAAACCTAATGTCATATATCACATATATGTAGTTTCAGATCTAAATTAAACATGCATCACATATACATTAAATTTTAGATCTAAAACTAAAATTACATATATCAAATACATATAAAATTAATTCTAAAATAATGATTAAAATATTTTAATTTTTTTAAAAAAAATTGATTCGCATCAAACTAGGATAACCATTTCAATATAGAGGGTGAACCCTATACCAGGACAGCCTTATATCAGTTTGATGTGAATCTTTAATCATTCTAATTTTAGATTTAAATATAAAATTAAATATATCATATATATAAATTTTTAAATTTAAAAAATTGATTTAATTACTTTAAAAATAATTTTCAAAATCGATCAATCTTATGCTAGGACAATCTTTACAATGTAGGGGGTAAACCCTATACCAGGATAATCTTATATCAGTACAAGATCAATTTTAAATCATTAAAACTTTTAGATCTAAGATAAAAATTAGATTATATGTGTCTTTAAAAATTAGTGGCTCTGATACCACTTTGAAAAATCGGATAGGCAGCATGTGTAGACTTCAAAACTTTTAATTGCAGTAAAAAAATGATCAGGTTAAACTCTTTAACCTCACATGCATAAGATCACATCCAATCCTATCCAAGCCTAGGATAAAAGACATATATATATAATCTAAAATTAAAAGCAAGTATGAGATAGAATCTCAATACCTTAGCATGGGTAGAAATTCACCACAATCGATGATCATAGGTTCATAGATCTCAAGCCGCGCATGTGTCCGACCTCTACTGATATCTACCAAGATCAATCTCAAACTAATCTTCTTATAGTAGATTCTCCTTCTCCAAGTAGAATCTCAGTCTTAAGAATCTCGATCAACTCCTTGATCTAGACTGCGGAATCAACTCCTTGATCTAACAGCCTTTTCTCTATGTTCCTTGCTGAAGATGGACTGCTCCTCAACTCTTGGCGTGTGGAAGATGGGGTGCCCAACCTTTGGGCGTGGGAAGGAGAAGAGGAAGGAGGGGAGGCATGGAGAAGGGAGAGGGAGAATTTTTGTCTCAAAAAATTTCAATTAACTAAAAACCCTAAGAGACCTTCTCTTTATATAGACTCTATCTTGACTTAAAAGAGGAATCCAATTAACTTAAAAAGGTATATCTTTATCTCAAAAGAATACTCTATCTTTTTAATTTGATTTTTTTTAATAAAATCAGACTTAATTAGCATGTAATCAGTCCCTTTAGGCAAGTATAAGGGGTGCCCCATCTCACATAGGGCAGGTAGTTGGTGCACCAACACTTGGCGCCCCTTTAGGGTTTCCTGATAAATGAGAGGGGGCATGGCCCCTCTCTCTCTCTCTCCTCCATGCCAATCCATAAGAGGGGGCGGGCCCCTCTTGCCATATCCAGGGTGTTGGTGCCCCTGGTCTTGCCAAAAAAAGAAGAAGGTGCCACCCTTCTTTCCTTCGATTCCACACACTACTTAGAGATAATTTGGAGATAATGAGGAGATAATTCATGCCAACTCCTTGATATAATTCAATTTTTTTGGGCTCATAATTAGGAGCCTAATTAAATCTAAAAAGATTTAGATTAGGTTTAAGGCTATGGACTCAATCCAATCAAAGTCCTAAGAAGAATTAGATTTAACCATATGCTAATATGGTTCTCTTAAATCTAATAGGATTTCAATAAATCCTAACCCAATTAGAACTTCATAAGTCCAATTGATAAATTCAAAATTAAATCTCTTAATGTATGACCCTATAGGTTCCATTCTATCAGGTAGTGAGATATATTATGATCTCTATCACAATATCATTGAAACTCTTTTTGATGGATTGGAATATTTTTAATTCTATCCTTCGAGGATCATCGATCATCAAGATGACATACGATGAGTCCCACAATCCATCTGTGATACCTAGCAGTATGTAGTGGCAATCTAGTAGAATGAAAGTATGAACCCCTAGGTGCAGTTATCATATGATTCAGTCCTTCTACGATGAATCCCAACTTGACAGAGGTCATGGAGAACTCATAAGACCTCATTGTCAGTCATATGCCAGATTGACTCACCTCGAGTTCATTTATGAATTCCATAAATTTTTTTTTTCAGTATTCACACTTGCTTTGGCCAAAGACTTTCTGAACTCAGTCTCGCGAATCGCATAGAACTTCTTCTTTTTTACTAAGGTTGATAGATTCCTTCTAGGTGCATCCTACTCCAAATAGTGAACCTGAACCTACTGAAGCCAACATACACAGTAAGGACCCGAATGGCTAGGGATCAAGGGAACATGCAGTCAAATCGAGTAGCGTCATTGCAAATAGTCAATGACACCATAGGTCAAAAGACTACTCACACTATTGCAGCATCGAGAAGATCACTAATGAGTGAGTAGACATCCATGTGGTTTCTCATGTTGGTCACGCTCAGTGCAAGTTGTTCTCTAACAACCACCCACACCCTCACCCCAGTATCCCTACACTGCAGACCTAAGACTCATCTATCCATAAGGGAGGTGAACTGTGCATCAATCTCGAATGGATTAATTACTGTCCTCTGTGTCGATCCTTTGATCGGGGGTATTTAGAAATTAACCTCTAATTAATGTATGCTCAAATTCTTAACTCTTTAAGAATATGCAAAAATCATCTTTATTAATTTCTAGGATAAATCATGGATACATAAACATGATTGAAAAAAAATCCTTTATTGATAATAAAAAGTTACAAGTATAAGTTTAAGCCCTGAAATTATAAAATACGTCAGCCAACAATTGGCTTCTAGGGCACGCATGTAGGGGAGAGTGAATGGCCGTATCTGAAACCAGATAAGTCCCTCTGCTTGAAGGCTCTCTAGTTATCTGATATGCTAATTCAATAGGGACGTGGCTTCTCTATTTGCACCCCCTCTATTGCTATAAATAGGAGGTAGCAGATGAATTGATCACTCAATTCTTACATCCCTTATCCACTCCCTCCCTCCCTCTCTAACAACTCCAGGGTTTAGGACAAAGGCTTGTTCTTTTAAGACAAGGCTATTCCTAATAGCTCTAAGGGTTTAAGAGGTCTAGAAGAAGATGGCCAAATCTAGTGGGAGGTTCTGAGAGGTTCAGACTCGGATCTAGAAGAAGGTCTGATTGACTGGTGGCTAGTCAAGTTATAGGGGCTAGAACTTTGGAATCAAGGTGAAGGAGGAGTGCTGTCTTTGGTCCGATTTTTGTGTGGATCATTATTGAAAGGCAGACACTTGGATACCTCACAGAAATTGGGATAAGCATTACGGATATTCTTCTTATCCAAGTTTAATTTAATTATGCTTTAATTGCTATAGTCAAGGGATTCTGAGTTCTAGGGTTTGGGTGCATTAGGGTTTTTTAAATGAAAATTTTAAACATCCAGCCCTTCTACTGTGCCACTGGAACCCAACAGAGAGGAGGTGAGGGGGGTTGGTGGTGCTAGAGTCGAGGGAGAGGAGGAGAGGGGAGGGGGTTGGTGGCTTTGGAGCCGGGGGTGGAGAGGGGCAGTCGCTGGTGCTCGTGTGGAGCCACAGGGGCTCAGGTTCTGTGATATCCCAGCCAAAACCCAAACGAAAAAAAAAAAAAAAATAGAAAAATAGGGGAGAAGACTCCCAAAGGGAGTCTTCTTCCTCCGTTCATCGGCTCCTAATCGAAGTCGGAAACAAGTTTCCACCGGCTCTATTTAAGGAGGAGAACCCTCCTCTCTCCTCTCATCGAGAAATCCCGGGGCAAAACAGCGGCAATTGCCGGAAAAATCCCGCGGAGACCCGTCCTTGTGCCATCCAATTTCTCGCCGGAAAAGCCTCGCTGGCGTCGGAGGTAAGCTTCCTCCCCTTCCTCTCTCCTCCCCCTTCCTTCCCGTGCCAATGTGCACGCTCGCCGACGACCGGAGTCGCCGGATTTTGTTGCGGAATAATCTTCTTTTTGCCATTTTTTCGTTGCCGGTGGTCACTGTCGACCACCGGTTTGGCCGCCCCTTGCCGCCGGAATGTCTCCTCTCCTGCCGACGGCCGCCCACGCCGGCTGCGCCGCCGGCCGGCCACCCAACGAGGGGACCTCAAGGTCCCCTGTTTCAGCCCAAAAGAAGCCCGCGGGAAAGAAGAAAAGAAGAAGAAGAAAGAAGAAGAAGAAGGAAAAGAAAAGAAAAAGAAAAGAAAAAGAAGGAAAAGAAAAGAAAAAGAAAAAGAAAAGAAAAAGGAAAAGGAAAAAAAAAAGAAGAAAGATGAAAAATAAAATGATAATAATATAATAATAATAAATAAGATTTTCTCCTCTCTCTTCCGTGAAGAAAAAAAGAGAGAGAGAAAAGAAAAGAAAAGAAAAATTATTAAATTAATTAATAAATAATGATATAAATAATAAAATATGAGAAAGAGAGTTTCTCTCTCTTCCCTCTCTCTCTTCAGCCTGAACTAGTATTTTCTCTCTCTAAAATTGGACTTTCTCTCTCTACTTTCTCTCTCTAAAATTCTCTCTCTAGATTATTTCTCTCTCTTAAGATTTTTAGAATTTTGAGAAGAATGATGATGAATTTAAATGATTCTCGTAATGAATTTTTGATCTGTGATCGTCGGACGATACACCGACATCCACTTTGATCAGATCAGGTATTTTTAGATTTTATTTCTCATGATCTTATTTAATTATCCACATGATAATTTTAGTATGATTTGATCTGATCGATCAGAATTTATTGAATCATATTGTCTGAAGAATTCAAGATGAGTTTTCTCTCTCTAGAATTTTCTCTCTCTAAAATATTTTCTCTCTTGATTGATTCTCTCTCTAAAAAAGGTTAGTGAATGAAAAAATTTCTTTTAATAAGTCTGATCTGATTCTAATGAAGAACCCTGATCCATGATTGTCAGACAGCGTACTGGCACCCACCTTGATCAGACCATGAATCTTTAGATTTGATCATCCATGATTCCGATCTAGCCATGATTTGATTTGATCATGTTGATTTCACCAATTGAGATATTGGATCAATCATAATGTTGGATTGTGTCACCTGATCAATTTGAATTGTACCTCATGAATTCTCTCTTCTAATTTTCTCTCTCCACTTGATTTTATGAAATCGATGAAGAAATCTCGATCCTATCACTTCGAATCCGATTTGATCTGATAGTCAAACTTTGGATCATTTAGGTCCTAATTAGATTTTGATTAGATGAAATTAGATTATCGGATCCAATCTAAACCGTTGAAATATGGTATTCGTATTCTTTCTAATTATTGAAATTGATTCTGTATAGGATTGTGGATGTTTGATCATGAAATATTGCGATATGATCTATGAACAAAATTTTTTGGAAGAAAATTTATAGAATTATGTGGATTTATTAGAGTGCGTTCGAGGTAAGTAATGTTTCACTTTTTCTAGATTTATCGATAAATTATAATATATTTTTCTGACATGATTTGTGGAAACGATGTATGAATTGGATGAATGGTATTTTGCTATGAAAATATCTTATTTGAAATGTTATGATGAAGCATGATTGAACATATTGATTTCGTGATGCATTATATTGATTGATTTCGATATTACATGATTATATATTTTATTATCGAAATTAGAATATGAAATATGATTTATGAAGAATTATGATATAAGAAACATTATGAATTGACAACCTGACTATGTAAAGGACCCCACCAATGGAGGCATATACATTGGCAATTGATTGTCCTGAGGGTTTATGTCGCCAGCGAGACCAGCGACATATCGTCAGAGAGACCAGCGACAAACCGCCAGCGAGACCAGCGGTTCCAAAGGATATGGCTGCCAGATGATTCGCAGCCTACCGCAAGCAGATACGCGGTATTATGACCCTGCCACAGGGAAAATGTGGTCATAGCTCATGGTTGACGAAAAGAAATTGAAGAACAAAAGAAATTGAAATCCCGAAAGAAACTTGAAATTTCGAAAAACAAATGAATTTGGCATGAATTTATTGCATAATTGAAATTGATTTCGAATTGATGAACTCTATATGCTTATTTTCTATAAATGATTATTTACTTATATGCCTGTTGAAATCTGTTGAGAAGTGATCGTTGCTTACTGGGCTGTCTAGCTCATTATCTCTTATTTTACTGTTTTTACAGATGTTGAAGAATTAAGATGATACAAGATATGAATAGAAGAGTGATCAGAAGCAGAATCTTCGTACTTTTATTTTAGGTTGAAAGGCTTATTGAATTTGATGCAAAGCCTTTGAATTGTTGTTGAATTTATTGAGATATTAAAGAAAAAAAAATTTAGATCATTATATTTTAGATTTTAATTGTTGACTAATTATTCCGCTGTTGTTTTAGGATAGTATGATAAGATGCCTTGCATGCTTATGGGAAGAGTTTTCTATGAGTATGCGGCGGTTGCCATGACCCTCGATTCAAAATCTCGGGTCGGGGGCGTGACAATTAAAGTGGTATCAGAGCATAAGTGGATAAATTATGAAATATAAGAATCAGATATAGAAGGAGTGTAAGTGGATAGACACTAAAGACATTATAGTGTAGATCTTTGGTAATTATAGTGGTAATTATAGTGGGAGAAATATTTATAAATTTTGATTAAATATTGAGATTATGTATAAAAGGATCGCAAGAGATTATAACATATAGAATTTGAAATATGATAGATGATCTATAGATCATGATATGATTAGTTAGATCTTGATCGAAAGTAATCACAAAAGGATTGACATAAAGTTTTATTGTGTATTATGGTTATTAATTTGATCATAGATTATTCAAGTGAATCGTAAATTCAAATTCGATGTGAGAATAATACTATGATATTACTTTTAGTTGAGAAGTTGACTATTATTGACAAGATAAAGATTTGATAATAAAATGTTGTTTCAGAATGGGCTAAGAAAATTTTTTTTTATGATGCTTGATTGGAATATTTATCGAAAGTGAATTTGGTATGTGGATTATATATAAAGTGGCATATTAGGATGAATGCATATTTGAAGATATTGCAAAGAAACCTATTTCTTATTGATGAAATTGATTATGAGGTTGTAGAATATTCATTGTATTGAAAGCTTTAATCATCATCCTTAGATCTAAATAATGGATCTTATTATGTTTCTTGGAGACTACATGATGTGTATAAAATTTCAATTTAAAGATTTCGTATCTAAGTTGATCAAGAGATTTTCTGATATTATTGTTGAGGTTGTTAATGAAAAATTGATATTTTTAGATTAAGATAAAAGATCTGATTTATATTTATTTCAGATTAAGGGATCCATGTGAATTTACAATTTAGAAATTTGGGATTTAGAAATTGATATGGAGTTTCTTTACTTCTGTTAATAAGATCCCTAATTGAATCTACTATTAAATGGAGATTTGATTTTTTTTGAAGCTTGTATGATTGTTATGAAAGGATATTTGATAGATATTGAAGATCCTGATGATAGAAATTTTAGAAAAAAATAATGATTTGAAGTTTTTATATATTAAGATTATGTCCAAATTTGGTGAAGCATCGAAGGATTTTTTTTTCTTCATTAATTTGACTTATAAAGATTTTGATTTGGAAATTATCGAATTAAATTGATATGAGAATTAAGATTTGATTCATATTGATTATAGTAAATCTATATGATGGTTTAAATATGATATTGGACTCAAGGATTAATCAAGATTATTGTATACCAGTAAAGGTATGAATGAGAATCGAAAGTTAATCTTTGACTTCAATTGAAATTTAAAATTTTAGATCTTTTCTATTGATAAGATAAAGAAATAATTTGATTCAACTTTTTTTGGTAAACCTAAAAAATTTTGATTGTTAGATCAGAGTGCGTAGCGGAAGCATGGTAATCTAGATTATTTTGAGTAAGTCAGGAATGATGACTCTTTGAGTTAAAGAATTATGATAGATGATATGGTTTGATACGAGAAATTTATTGATATTAGAAAGAATAATATTAAAAAAAAATAATACAATAATAATTTGATAATGAATCGATTAATTAAGAGTTGTTAATATTTAGATAAAGAAAATTGATATACTTACTTAGAATAGAGATATTGAAAAATATAGTTTTGATTTAGATCAATTTTTGAGTTATTGATTTTTATTATGGAATGACTTAATGATAAAATTTACTTCAAGAATTAGAATATTTAAGAGTTTGAGGGTTTGAGTAAGAAAATTTTGATGATTAGAAAATAGTGATATTGATTTAAATCAACAATGGTGATATTGATCTTTATGAAATAATTTAATGATGAAGTTGTATCGAGAATTAAATATCAAAAATTCGAGAATGAGATTGAAATGATAAATTTTTAATTTTTGAAAGTACGAATAAGAGAAAATATTTTTGAATTTTGATTGATTGGGATGTCATCATATGACTCATAGAAGTATGATTTCCTATCTTATGATGGGTTGAAATTAAGAGTGATTAATATTTTGAAATAAAATGAATGATGATGATGAATGAAGTTCTTATGCAAGAATAGAGACATTGATCCTCTTCTATTCACAAGAGATAGATTTGATTTTAATTTGAGTCATGAGATATTGAATATGATTTTTACAGGAAATGAGATCATAATTTTGAAATCTTGAAATATTGAAAATCTTTGAGATGTTGATCTTGATAAATAAGAAATGAATGGTTCCGTAGCAGATCGATATTAATGTATTGACTTTTTTCTTATAAAATGATTTAAGAATAAATTTATATCAAGAATTAGAATATTAAAATATTTATGGATGAGATTTAAGTAAGAAACTATGAAGACTCAAGCAAGA